>NW_027052347.1:0-26968 GCF_036321145.2 Pelmatolapia mariae | reverse complement strand
CTTGAACCCCCGTTTAAGCCCCTTGCAGGACGGGGATGAGGGAGTAATGCCCCTTCTCTCCCAAAATGTAATGGTCTTAGCCAGAAACTTTACCTTGTCGGAAACGCAAAAGTCTCTCCTAAACAGAGGGTTGACCTTTGTCCCGACAATGGATTTTAATTGGAATCAGAGAACGAAATTTGAATTGGACATGCAAAATTATCACCGGAGACTTAAATTGGCTGCATACTTCAGGAATTCGGCGAAACAACAAGAGGCCTCATTTCCCATGGCTAAATCCTATTGGACACCACCCGCAGAGAAACTGCCGCCAGAAATCAATTTCCTCATTAAAAAAGATCAAAAAGATTTTAACAAACACTTTAAAAACTATACAGAGAAACCAAATTTATTACCAGAAGAACAGGACGAATTGAAACAATTAATAAAAAATAAGCACATAGTGATCAAACCCGCTGATAAGGGCAGCGTGGTGGTGATCCTTGATCGGGATCAGTACGTCAGGGAAGTTGATCGCCAATTAAGTGATACAATATATTACACCAAATTAAAAGAACCAATTTATTTAAAAACCGTTCCTGAAGTTCATAGAATAATTGATGATTTGTATGATAAAAAATACATTAATAATAGGCAAAAACAATATTTGAAGGGAGATTGTGAACCCCGGGCACGTAGATTCTATATCCTGCCCAAAATTCATAAGGATCCGAAAAAGTGGACGGTGCCCTTCGAGATTCCTCCGGGTAGACCCATCGTCTCTGATTGTGGAAGCGAGACGTATCAAACCGCTAAGTTTATTGATTATTTTTTGACTCCACTGTCGATGAAGCATCCGGCATACCTTAAAGACACATATCATTTCATTAGCATAATTCATGGGTTAAAAATTCCGGTGGAGTCCTTCTTTTTCACCATAGACATAGACAGTCTATACACAAATATCGACATCAGGAGAGGACTGTCTACTGTCGAAAATGTGTTCCTAAAGTATCCAGATCCAAACAGACCGGACACGGCATTGTTACAGCTTCTAGAAATCAATTTGACCAAGAACGATTTCGAGTTTAATGGAGAGTATTTCTTACAAATTAAAGGCACGGCCATGGGCAAAACGTTTGCCCCAGCCTACGCAAACATTTTTATGGCAGACTGGGAGGAGAAAGTCCTGAACAAGTGCCATAAGAAACCTCTCCATTACCTCAGGTATCTCGACGACATCTTTGGAATTTGGACTTATTCAAAACAGGATTTTGCAGATTTTATCCAAATTTTGGATACCCATGATTCGTCGATTCGGGTAAAGTACGAAATAGGTGAAAGATCTATTAATTTTTTAGATACGACCGTGTATAAAGGGGAATCCTTCAATTCAGACCAAAAATTGGACATCAAAGTGTATTTTAAGGAAACTGATACACATGCTTTATTATTTAAAACCAGTTTCCATCCCAAACACATTTATAGAGGATTAGTGAAATCACAATTAATAAGATTTAAACGGATTTGTACGAAGGAAAATGACTTTCGGGAAGCTGTAACCATCCTCTTCAGGGCTCTGAGGAGCCGAGGGTACTCGAGACCCTTTTTGAGAGAATGTCTCAAAACCTTCCAGGTCTCTAAACAAAGAGAACATAAGAACATTATTCCATTAGTTACTGATTTTGCAACCATGACTGGAAGGTTACATCACAAATTTAAAAACAATTACCAATTGATCATCAAAAATTCGGGTCTATTACAGGATTATTCGGTCATTTCGGCATATAGGAGACATCAAAATTTGAAAGACATTCTTGTAAGAGCAAGATTACCATCTGTACAAGCATTTGAGAAAAAGAATACCCTTTCAGGAATGTTTGTGAGACTCAAATTTGTGCGAAATAGGGTGAAAAAGACTATATTTGAAATCAAACAAAGTTTCTCACCGCACACGACCAATTGCATTTATCTCATATTTTGTGCAAAATGTGGTAAACAATACATTGGACAAACCAAAAACTCAATCCTGACTAGAATGACCCAACATAGATTTAATGTGAGAAACCAAAAACACGTTCACATTCCGTTAGTTCATCATTTTATTTCTCATGGCTTGCAATCAGTCAAAGTGTCGGGGAATCCAAAGCAACTCCTCATGGACGGAATTAGAGAGAAAGAAATTGGAAAGGCGTTGGATCTATTGGCTAGATACCAAACAACCACATGGATTAAATATCAAAAACAATTGAAATCTTAGGGACTATTAAGCCCCACCCAGAAACGGAATCCTAACCCTAACCAATTTGGCCCTAATCCCACCCACTTTAAACCTAATTTGACCCAAACCCCTTAAAAAACTATCCCCAACCCATGTTCTGGCCCTAACCCTAACCACTCCACTAATCTGGCCCTAACCCCAACCAATTAACCCTAATCTGGCCCTAACCCCAACCACTTAACCCTAATCTGGCCCTAATACCTTTCTTTAATTAAGCCCCAACCCACATGATAAACCCTAATCCTAACCACTTAATATTCTGGCCTTAAACCTAATTAATTGGATTAATAATTCATATTTTGTTCTTTTTTAATTTGGCCCTAAAACCCATTGTTGGATGTACATGATAAAAAAAATTAATTTCACTTTCCATTTGGTCCTAGCCCTAATTGACATTTTATTATGAATTTACAGTTAAAAAACTCAATTAATTACTTTAAAAAATTAAAACATTAAAAAACATACATTAAATATACAATTGGATTTAAAACACTAAAAATACATGATGAAAATATAGTAGACATGATTACAAAATTGTTTACATGATTATAAATAATTTACAGGGTTAAAAAATTAAAATCTTTCTAAAAATATGTTTGCCAGTAAGGGGTGATTATTAAAAAAATTCATTTGTAAAATTTTATCCAAAAAACTAAGAACGACAAGGTAAAAAACTAATTTGATTTTCTAAAACTAATTCGAACTGACAAGAAGTGGGAGGGTATAAATAGAAGTGGAAGGCACTCTCTGCTCATTCCACTCCAAACGATCGGACAGAGCAGACCGCTGAGAGCAAGCCTGTTTGCCTTGTTTATTGTGTGTGTGCCTAGGCCTGAAGAAGACCTTCACAAGGTCGAAACGTCGCCGCATAGGCACACAAATTCATATTCCTTTGGCCTATTGTAATTTCATTTTTTTCATTTTTTTGATTTAAAAACTAAAAGGTTTTTTTCAAAACCAATTCATTTTATTTGATTTCATTTATTTCTTTAAAAATTTGAGTTAACAATTTAAGTTAAAACTTACAAATTTGAGTTAAAAATTTAATTTAACTTAAAATTTGGTAGAAAAACCAATTAAAAATCACTCGCCTCCATCCAACTCACCATGGTTGGATGGACTTCAGACTGGACCCTGGTGCGTTACGGCAAACGCCGTGGACAATCCAGGGCCCAGGCACCTTACCGAGGGATGGCCCGTGCACCGCCCGCCTCCACTTGGAGGAGGGGCCCAAACCTTCCTCCTAACCGGCCTGCGCCTCCCTTCGGTACCTCAGCCAGATATCTGGGACCTCAGTCACGGTCCTACGCTTCAGTGACCCGACACAGACCTTTTGGTTCAGTTGCCGGACCACAGCGCTTGAACCAAGGCCGTCAACAGCAACCCACGGACCCGAAGTTTGCCAAGTTGGTCAGACAACTTCATTCGGTCATCAAGCTGGTCCACCATTTGCAGAACGTCTCAACAGAAACCAGGGAAACCTGACCCCGTCATGATCTCTCGCATGGTCGAGAACCTGTCCACCATGATTAAGCCTGCATGCCCCAATCAAAAAACCAAAGACTTGATTGACGGCAATGCCAGGAATTGGGGACATACCACACTCATCATCCTTGAGGATCATTACACAGCTGTGCTGGAAGACGTTCTGTCAGAACTCAGTGGACTCTGCCATCTGACTGGCAAACGGCCTTTGAGGTAGCCACCAGATGGGCAAAGAAAAACTTGCCCCGAATCACCCAGGAGGTGATCGACCATGCGGAGGCATTGGTCACAACGTGCACCGAGGTGGAAGGAGACCTCGAAACACGACCTACACCAGCTCCCCTTGACACAGAACCACAGCCAGAGGACGTATACGAACCACAACAGACACGCCCACAAAAACAAACACAAACACGTCCTCCACAAGCCAAAATCGTCACGATTAGTGCCCCACAAACTTCAAAAAAACAGACAGTGGGAACTATGACTGATGGTGTATCAGATTGGTCACCAGAGCCCCCCCAAGATGGACAGGCTGGACCAAGTGTTCAGGCTGCCCCACTCATGGAACACAGTGACCCCAGGCCCCAAAGACAGGGACGGAGGGCCTCCCGGGGGGTGGTGGTACAGGAGGACAGTTTTGACTTTGGCATAGTGGACATAGGGGAGGGGATAGACAGACTGAGTGCCACTCGTGAACAACGTCCACGGCCACTGTTTGAGCCGCTGGGTGGTGAGGAGGACAACAGGCTGGACAGCACTCCTCCAATGATCCCCACTGTCGTTGGCACGCGTCCCAAACCGGGAAGCTCAAACAGCCATCAAGTGTCAGCGATGGTGCACCTGGACCCCACTGCGCACCAGGATTCACCTGACCTGGAGTGGAGTCCATTGTTTGATGATGGTTCACGGGGAGACCTTACGTCTACCCCAATGCAATTTTAAAACTAAGGTCACGCGACACATTAACACTGATAGGAAAATGGTCGATTGGACCTTGAGTGTCAACAAAAAATGGTTGATTGTGGGGGATTCAAACCTGGCCAGGATTCCTCCATTCACAATCCGTGACCTTCAGATAGATAGTTATCCTGGAGGTAATTTCAGACACGCCCAAGCCTTTATCTCGAGTGCAACATCCCAAGTGACGGTGGAAAAGGTGGTCCTCGCCTTTGGGATTAACTGTAGGTGGCAGAAACCGAAACAGACGGCCATCAAACAGATGCAGGCAGCAGTGAGGGCGGCCAAGCGGCAGTTCCCTTACTCTGAGATATGGGTTCCGGTTATCAACCATTCCACCCTCTTGTCCAGTGAAGAACGGACCAATCTCCAGGTTCTGAATGGCCACATTCAACGAAACTTGCCATTCATTCCGGCCTTGGACTACAAGTACTTCCGTACCGAAAGTGATTGTGTGCACTGGACTAAGGAAACCGCCCGGGCAATGTTGGACCATTGGGCGACTTATTTAAACTTGAACCCCCGTTAAGCCCCTTGCAGGACGGGGATGAGGGAGTAATGCCCCTTCTCTCCCAAAATGTAATGGTCTTAGCCAGAAACTTTACCTTGTCGGAAACGCAAAAGTCTCTCCTAAACAGAGGGTTGACCTTTGTCCCGACAATGGATTTTAATTGGAATCAGAGAACGAAATTTGAATTGGACATGCAAAATTATCACCGGAGACTTAAATTGGCTGCATACTTCAGGAATTCGGCGAAACAACAAGAGGCCTCATTTCCCATGGCTAAATCCTATTGGACACCACCCCGCAGAGAAACTGCCGCCAGAAATCAATTTCCTCATTAAAAAAGATCAAAAAGATTTTAACAAACACTTTAAAAACTATACAGAGAAACCAAATTTATTACCAGAAGAACAGGACGAATTGAAACAATTAATAAAAAAATAAGCACATAGTGATCAAACCCGCTGATAAGGGCAGCGTGGTGGTGATCCTTGATCGGGATCAGTACGTCAGGGAAGTTGATCGCCAATTAAGTGATACAATATATTACACCAAATTAAAAGAACCAATTTATTTAAAAACCGTTCCTGAAGTTCATAGAATAATTGATGATTTGTATGATAAAAAATACATTAATAATAGGCAAAAACAATATTTGAAGGGAGATTGTGAACCCCGGGCACGTAGATTCTATATCCTGCCCAAAATTCATAAGGATCCGAAAAAGTGGACGGTGCCCTTCGAGATTCCTCCGGGTAGACCCATCGTCTCTGATTGTGGAAGCGAGACGTATCAAAACCGCTAAGTTTATTGATTATTTTTTGACTCCACTGTCGATGAAGCATCCGGCATACCTTAAAGACACATATCATTTCATTAGCATAATTCATGGGTTAAAAATTCCGGTGGAGTCCTTCTTTTTCACCATAGACATAGACAGTCTATACACAAATATCGACATCAGGAGAGGACTGTCTACTGTCGAAAATGTGTTCCTAAAGTATCCAGATCCAAACAGACCGGACACGGCATTGTTACAGCTTCTAGAAATCAATTTGACCAAGAACGATTTCGAGTTTAATGGAGAGTATTTCTTACAAATTAAAGGCACGGCCATGGGCAAAACGTTTGCCCAGCCTACGCAAACATTTTTATGGCAGACTGGGAGAGAAAGTCCTGAACAAGTGCCATAAGAAACCTCTCCATTACCTCAGGTATCTCGACGACATCTTTGGAATTTGGACTTATTCAAAACAGGATTTTGCAGATTTTATCCAAATTTTGGATACCCATGATTCGTCGATTCGGGTAAAGTACGAAATAGGTGAAAGATCTATTAATTTTTTAGATACGACCGTGTATAAAGGGGAATCCTTCAATTCAGACCAAAAATTGGACATCAAAGTGTATTTTAAGGAAACTGATACACATGCTTTATTATTTAAAACCAGTTTCCATCCCAAACACATTTATAGAGGATTAGTGAAATCACAATTAATAAGATTTAAACGGATTTGTACGAAGGAAAATGACTTTCGGGAAGCTGTAACCATCCTCTTCAGGGCTCTGAGGAGCCGAGGGTACTCGAGACCCTTTTTGAGAGAATGTCTCAAAACCTTCCAGGTCTCTAAACAAAGAGAACATAAGAACATTATTCCATTAGTTACTGATTTTGCAACCATGACTGGAAGGTTACATCACAAATTTAAAAACAATTACCAATTGATCATCAAAAATTCGGGTCTATTACAGGATTATTCGGTCATTTCGGCATATAGGAGACATCAAAATTTGAAAGACATTCTTGTAAGAGCAAGATTACCATCTGTACAAGCATTTGAGAAAAAGAATACCCTTTCAGGAATGTTTGTGAGACTCAAATTTGTGCGAAATAGGGTGAAAAAGACTATATTTGAAATCAAACAAAGTTTCTCACCGCACACGACCAATTGCATTTATCTCATATTTTGTGCAAAATGTGGTAAACAATACATTGGACAAACCAAAAACTCAATCCTGACTAGAATGACCCAACATAGATTTAATGTGAGAAACCAAAAACACGTTCACATTCCGTTAGTTCATCATTTTATTTCTCATGGCTTGCAATCAGTCAAAGTGTCGGGAATCCAAAGCAACTCCTCATGGACGGAATTAGAGAGAAAGAAATTGGAAAGGCGTTGGATCTATTGGCTAGATACCAAACAACCACATGGATTAAATATCAAAAACAATTGAAATCTTAGGGACTATTAAGCCCCACCCAGAAACGGAATCCTAACCCTAACCAATTTGGCCCTAATCCCACCCACTTTAAACCTAATTTGACCCAAACCCCTTAAAAAACTATCCCCAACCCATGTTCTGGCCCTAACCCTAACCACTCCACTAATCTGGCCCTAACCCCAACCAATTAACCCTAATCTGGCCCTAACCCCAACCACTTAACCCTAATCTGGCCCTAATACCTTTCTTTAATTAAGCCCCAACCCACATGATAAACCCTAATCCTAACCACTTAATATTCTGGCCTTAAACCTAATTAATTGGATTAATAATTCATATTTTGTTCTTTTTTAATTTGGCCCTAAAACCCAATTGTTGGATGTACATGATAAAAAAAATTAATTTCACTTTCCATTTGGTCCTAGCCCTAATTGACATTTTATTATGAATTTACAGTTAAAAAACTCAATTAATTACTTTAAAAAATTAAAACATTAAAAAACATACATTAAATATACAATTGGGATTTAAAACACTAAAAATACATGATGAAAATATAGTAGACATGATTACAAAATTGTTTACATGATTATAAATAATTTACAGGGTTAAAAAATTAAAATCTTTCTAAAAATATGTTTGCCAGTAAGGGGTGATTATTAAAAAAATGCATTTGTAAAATTTTATCCAAAAAACTAAGAACGACAAGGTAAAAAACTAATTTGATTTTCTAAAACTAATTCGAACTGACAAGAAGTGGGAGGGTATAAATAGAAGTGGAAGGCACTCTCTGCTCATTCCACTCCAAACGATCGGACAGAGCAGACCGCTGAGAGCAAGCCTGTTTGCCTTGTTTATTGTGTGTGTGCCTAGGCCTGAAGAAGACCTTCACAGGTCGAAACGTCGCCGCATAGGCACACAAATTCATATTCCTTTGGCCTATTGTAATTTCATTTTTTTCATTTTTTTGATTTAAAAACTAAAAGGTTTTTTTCAAAACCAATTCATTTTATTTGATTTCATTTATTTCTTTAAAAATTTGAGTTAACAATTTAAGTTAAAACTTACAAATTTGAGTTAAAAATTTAATTTAACTTAAAATTTGGTAGAAAAACCAATTAAAAATCACTCGCCTCCATCCAACTCACCATGGTTGGATGGACTTCAGACTGGACCCTGGTGCGTTACGGCAAACGCCGTGGACAATCCAGGGCCCAGGCACCTTACCGAGGGATGGCCCGTGCACCGCCCGCCTCCACTTGGAGGAGGGGCCCAAACCTTCCTCCTAACCGGCCTGCGCCTCCCTTCGGTACCTCAGCCAGATATCTGGGACCTCAGTCACGGTCCTACGCTTCAGTGACCCGACAC
The DNA here is from genome assembly GCF_036321145.2 of Pelmatolapia mariae. Taxonomy (NCBI): domain Eukaryota; kingdom Metazoa; phylum Chordata; class Actinopteri; order Cichliformes; family Cichlidae; genus Pelmatolapia; species Pelmatolapia mariae. The sequence goes on along the minus strand of NW_027052347.1, from coordinate 18,164 downwards.
AGACCTTTTGGTTCAGTTGCCGGACCACAGCGCTTGAACCAAGGCCGTCAACAGCAACCCACGGACCCGAAGTTTGCCAAGTTGGTCAGACAACTTCATTCGGTCATCAAGCTGGTCCACCATTTGCAGAACGTCTCACAGAAACCAGGGAAACCTGACCCCGTCATGATCTCTCGCATGGTCGAGAACCTGTCCACCATGATTAAGCCTGCATGCCCCAATCAAAAAACCAAAGACTTGATTGACGGCAATGCCAGGAATTGGGGACATACCACACTCATCATCCTTGAGGATCATTACACAGCTGTGCTGGAAGACGTTCTGTCAGAACTCAGTGGGACTCTGCCATCTGACTGGCAAACGGCCTTTGAGGTAGCCACCAGATGGGCAAAGAAAAACTTGCCCCGAATCACCCAGGAGGTGATCGACCATGCGGAGGCATTGGTCACAACGTGCACCGAGGTGGAAGGAGACCTCGAAACACGACCTACACCAGCTCCCCTTGACACAGAACCACAGCCAGAGGACGTATACGAACCACAACAGACACGCCCACAAAAACAAACACAAACACGTCCTCCACAAGCCAAAATCGTCACGATTAGTGCCCCACAAACTTCAAAAAAACAGACAGTGGGAACTATGACTGATGGTGTATCAGATTGGTCACCAGAGCCCCCCCAAGATGGACAGGCTGGACCAAGTGTTCAGGCTGCCCCACTCATGGAACACAGTGACCCCAGGCCCCAAAGACAGGGACGGAGGGCCTCCCGGGGGGTGGTGGTACAGGAGGACAGTTTTGACTTTGGCATAGTGGACATAGGGGAGGGGATAGACAGACTGAGTGCCACTCGTGAACAACGTCCACGGCCACTGTTTGAGCCGCTGGGTGGTGAGGAGGACAACAGGCTGGACAGCACTCCTCCAATGATCCCCACTGTCGTTGGCACGCGTCCCAAACCGGGAAGCTCAAACAGCCATCAAGTGTCAGCGATGGTGCACCTGGACCCCACTGCGCACCAGGATTCACCTGACCTGGAGTGGAGTCCATTGTTTGATGATGGTTCACGGGGAGACCTTACGTCTACCCCAATGCAATTTAAAACTAAGGTCACGCGACACATTAACACTGATAGGAAAATGGTCGATTGGACCTTGAGTGTCAACAAAAAATGGTTGATTGTGGGGGATTCAAACCTGGCCAGGATTCCTCCATTCACAATCCGTGACCTTCAGATAGATAGTTATCCTGGAGGTAATTTCAGACACGCCCAAGCCTTTATCTCGAGTGCAACATCCCAAGTGACGGTGGAAAAGGTGGTCCTCGCCTTTGGGATTAACTGTAGGTGGCAGAAACCGAAACAGACGGCCATCAAACAGATGCAGGCAGCAGTGAGGGCGGCCAAGCGGCAGTTCCCTTACTCTGAGATATGGGTTCCGGTTATCAACCATTCCACCCTCTTGTCCAGTGAAGAACGGACCAATCTCCAGGTTCTGAATGGCCACATTCAACGAAACTTGCCATTCATTCCGGCCTTGGACTACAAGTACTTCCGTACCGAAAGTGATTGTGTGCACTGGACTAAGGAAACCGCCCGGGCAATGTTGGACCATTGGGCGACTTATTTAAACTTGAACCCCCGTTAAGCCCCTTGCAGGACGGGGATGAGGGAGTAATGCCCCTTCTCTCCCAAAATGTAATGGTCTTAGCCAGAAACTTTACCTTGTCGGAAACGCAAAAGTCTCTCCTAAACAGAGGGTTGACCTTTGTCCCGACAATGGATTTTAATTGGAATCAGAGAACGAAATTTGAATTGGACATGCAAAATTATCACCGGAGACTTAAATTGGCTGCATACTTCAGGAATTCGGCGAAACAACAAGAGGCCTCATTTCCCATGGCTAAATCCTATTGGACACCACCCGCAGAGAAACTGCCGCCAGAAATCAATTTCCTCATTAAAAAAGATCAAAAAGATTTTAACAAACACTTTAAAAACTATACAGAGAAACCAAATTTATTACCAGAAGAACAGGACGAATTGAAACAATTAATAAAAAATAAGCACATAGTGATCAAACCCGCTGATAAGGGCAGCGTGGTGGTGATCCTTGATCGGGATCAGTACGTCAGGGAAGTTGATCGCCAATTAAGTGATACAATATATTACACCAAATTAAAAGAACCAATTTATTTAAAAACCGTTCCTGAAGTTCATAGAATAATTGATGATTTGTATGATAAAAAATACATTAATAATAGGCAAAAACAATATTTGAAGGGAGATTGTGAACCCCGGGCACGTAGATTCTATATCCTGCCCAAAATTCATAAGGATCCGAAAAAGTGGACGGTGCCCTTCGAGATTCCTCCGGGTAGACCCATCGTCTCTGATTGTGGAAGCGAGACGTATCAAACCGCTAAGTTTATTGATTATTTTTTTGACTCCACTGTCGATGAAGCATCCGGCATACCTTAAAGACACATATCATTTCATTAGCATAATTCATGGGTTAAAAATTCCGGTGGAGTCCTTCTTTTTCACCATAGACATAGACAGTCTATACACAAATATCGACATCAGGAGAGGACTGTCTACTGTCGAAAATGTGTTCCTAAAGTATCCAGATCCAAACAGACCGGACACGGCATTGTTACAGCTTCTAGAAATCAATTTGACCAAGAACGATTTCGAGTTTAATGGAGAGTATTTCTTACAAATTAAAGGCACGGCCATGGGCAAAACGTTTGCCCCAGCCTACGCAAACATTTTTATGGCAGACTGGGAGGAGAAAGTCCTGAACAAGTGCCATAAGAAACCTCTCCATTACCTCAGGTATCTCGACGACATCTTTGGAATTTGGACTTATTCAAAACAGGATTTTGCAGATTTTATCCAAATTTTGGATACCCATGATTCGTCGATTCGGGTAAAGTACGAAATAGGTGAAAGATCTATTAATTTTTTAGATACGACCGTGTATAAAGGGGAATCCTTCAATTCAGACCAAAAATTGGACATCAAAGTGTATTTTAAGGAAACTGATACACATGCTTTATTATTTAAAACCAGTTTCCATCCCAAACACATTTATAGAGGATTAGTGAAATCACAATTAATAAGATTTAAACGGATTTGTACGAAGGAAAATGACTTTCGGGAAGCTGTAACCATCCTCTTCAGGGCTCTGAGGAGCCGAGGGTACTCGAGACCCTTTTTGAGAGAATGTCTCAAAACCTTCCAGGTCTCTAAACAAAGAGAACATAAGAACATTATTCCATTAGTTACTGATTTTGCAACCATGACTGGAAGGTTACATCACAAATTTAAAAACAATTACCAATTGATCATCAAAAATTCGGGTCTATTACAGGATTATTCGGTCATTTCGGCATATAGGAGACATCAAAATTTGAAAGACATTCTTGTAAGAGCAAGATTACCATCTGTACAAGCATTTGAGAAAAAGAATACCCTTTCAGGAATGTTTGTGAGACTCAAATTTGTGCGAAATAGGGTGAAAAAGACTATATTTGAAATCAAACAAAGTTTCTCACCGCACACGACCAATTGCATTTATCTCATATTTTGTGCAAAATGTGGTAAACAATACATTGGACAAACCAAAAACTCAATCCTGACTAGAATGACCCAACATAGATTTAATGTGAGAAACCAAAAACACGTTCACATTCCGTTAGTTCATCATTTTATTTCTCATGGCTTGCAATCAGTCAAAGTGTCGGGAATCCAAAGCAACTCCTCATGGACGGAATTAGAGAAAAGAAATTGGAAAGGCGTTGGATCTATTGGCTAGATACCAAACAACCACATGGATTAAATATCAAAAACAATTGAAATCTTAGGGACTATTAAGCCCCACCCAGAAACGGAATCCTAACCCTAACCAATTTGGCCCTAATCCCACCCACTTTAAACCTAATTTGACCCAAACCCCTTAAAAAACTATCCCCAACCCATGTTCTGGCCCTAACCCTAACCACTCCACTAATCTGGCCCTAACCCCAACCAATTAACCCTAATCTGGCCCTAACCCCAACCACTTAACCCTAATCTGGCCCTAATACCTTTCTTTAATTAAGCCCCAACCCACATGATAAACCCTAATCCTAACCACTTAATATTCTGGCCTTAAACCTAATTAATTGGATTAATAATTCATATTTTGTTCTTTTTTAATTTGGCCCTAAAACCCAATTGTTGGATGTACATGATAAAAAAAATTAATTTCACTTTCCATTTGGTCCTAGCCCTAATTGACATTTTATTATGAATTTACAGTTAAAAAACTCAATTAATTACTTTAAAAAATTAAAACATTAAAAAACATACATTAAATATACAATTGGGATTTAAAACACTAAAAATACATGATGAAAATATAGTAGACATGATTACAAAATTGTTTACATGATTATAAATAATTTACAGGGTTAAAAAATTAAAATCTTTCTAAAAATATGTTTGCCAGTAAGGGGTGATTATTAAAAAAATGCATTTGTAAAATTTTATCCAAAAAACTAAGAACGACAAGGTAAAAAACTAATTTGATTTTCTAAAACTAATTCGAACTGACAAGAAGTGGGAGGGTATAAATAGAAGTGGAAGGCACTCTCTGCTCATTCCACTCCAAACGATCGGACAGAGCAGACCGCTGAGAGCAAGCCTGTTTGCCTTGTTTATTGTGTGTGTGCCTAGGCCTGAAGAAGACCTTCACAGGTCGAAACGTCGCCGCATAGGCACACAAATTCATATTCCTTTGGCCTATTGTAATTTCATTTTTTTCATTTTTTTGATTTAAAAACTAAAAGGTTTTTTTCAAAACCAATTCATTTTATTTGATTTCATTTATTTCTTTAAAAATTTGAGTTAACAATTTAAGTTAAAACTTACAAATTTGAGTTAAAAATTTAATTTAACTTAAAATTTGGTAGAAAAACCAATTAAAAATCACTCGCCTCCATCCAACTCACCATGGTTGGATGGACTTCAGACTGGACCCTGGTGCGTTACGGCAAACGCCGTGGACAATCCAGGGCCCAGGCACCTTACCGAGGGATGGCCCGTGCACCGCCCGCCTCCACTTGGAGGAGGGGCCCAAACCTTCCTCCTAACCGGCCTGCGCCTCCCTTCGGTACCTCAGCCAGATATCTGGGACCTCAGTCACGGTCCTACGCTTCAGTGACCCGACACAGACCTTTTGGTTCAGTTGCCGGACCACAGCGCTTGAACCAAGGCCGTCAACAGCAACCCACGGACCCGAAGTTTGCCAAGTTGGTCAGACAACTTCATTCGGTCATCAAGCTGGTCCACCATTTGCAGAACGTCTCACAGAAACCAGGGAAACCTGACCCCGTCATGATCTCTCGCATGGTCGAGAACCTGTCCACCATGATTAAGCCTGCATGCCCCAATCAAAAAACCAAAGACTTGATTGACGGCAATGCCAGGAATTGGGGACATACCACACTCATCATCCTTGAGGATCATTACACAGCTGTGCTGGAAGACGTTCTGTCAGAACTCAGTGGGACTCTGCCATCTGACTGGCAAACGGCCTTTGAGGTAGCCACCAGATGGGCAAAGAAAAACTTGCCCCGAATCACCCAGGAGGTGATCGACCATGCGGAGGCATTGGTCACAACGTGCACCGAGGTGGAAGGAGACCTCGAAACACGACCTACACCAGCTCCCCTTGACACAGAACCACAGCCAGAGGACGTATACGAACCACAACAGACACGCCCACAAAAACAAACACAAACACGTCCTCCACAAGCCAAAATCGTCACGATTAGTGCCCCACAAACTTCAAAAAAACAGACAGTGGGAACTATGACTGATGGTGTATCAGATTGGTCACCAGAGCCCCCCCAAGATGGACAGGCTGGACCAAGTGTTCAGGCTGCCCCACTCATGGAACACAGTGACCCCAGGCCCCAAAGACAGGGACGGAGGGCCTCCCGGGGGGTGGTGGTACAGGAGGACAGTTTTGACTTTGGCATAGTGGACATAGGGGAGGGGATAGACAGACTGAGTGCCACTCGTGAACAACGTCCACGGCCACTGTTTGAGCCGCTGGGTGGTGAGGAGGACAACAGGCTGGACAGCACTCCTCCAATGATCCCCACTGTCGTTGGCACGCGTCCCAAACCGGGAAGCTCAAACAGCCATCAAGTGTCAGCGATGGTGCACCTGGACCCCACTGCGCACCAGGATTCACCTGACCTGGAGTGGAGTCCATTGTTTGATGATGGTTCACGGGGAGACCTTACGTCTACCCCAATGCAATTTAAAACTAAGGTCACGCGACACATTAACACTGATAGGAAAATGGTCGATTGGACCTTGAGTGTCAACAAAAAATGGTTGATTGTGGGGGATTCAAACCTGGCCAGGATTCCTCCATTCACAATCCGTGACCTTCAGATAGATAGTTATCCTGGAGGTAATTTCAGACACGCCCAAGCCTTTATCTCGAGTGCAACATCCCAAGTGACGGTGGAAAAGGTGGTCCTCGCCTTTGGGATTAACTGTAGGTGGCAGAAACCGAAACAGACGGCCATCAAACAGATGCAGGCAGCAGTGAGGGCGGCCAAGCGGCAGTTCCCTTACTCTGAGATATGGGTTCCGGTTATCAACCATTCCACCCTCTTGTCCAGTGAAGAACGGACCAATCTCCAGGTTCTGAATGGCCACATTCAACGAAACTTGCCATTCATTCCGGCCTTGGACTACAAGTACTTCCGTACCGAAAGTGATTGTGTGCACTGGACTAAGGAAACCGCCCGGGCAATGTTGGACCATTGGGCGACTTATTTAAACTTGAACCCCCGTTAAGCCCCTTGCAGGACGGGGATGAGGGAGTAATGCCCCTTCTCTCCCAAAATGTAATGGTCTTAGCCAGAAACTTTACCTTGTCGGAAACGCAAAAGTCTCTCCTAAACAGAGGGTTGACCTTTGTCCCGACAATGGATTTTAATTGGAATCAGAGAACGAAATTTGAATTGGACATGCAAAATTATCACCGGAGACTTAAATTGGCTGCATACTTCAGGAATTCGGCGAAACAACAAGAGGCCTCATTTCCCATGGCTAAATCCTATTGGACACCACCCGCAGAGAAACTGCCGCCAGAAATCAATTTCCTCATTAAAAAAGATCAAAAAGATTTTAACAAACACTTTAAAAACTATACAGAGAAACCAAATTTATTACCAGAAGAACAGGACGAATTGAAACAATTAATAAAAAATAAGCACATAGTGATCAAACCCGCTGATAAGGGCAGCGTGGTGGTGATCCTTGATCGGGATCAGTACGTCAGGGAAGTTGATCGCCAATTAAGTGATACAATATATTACACCAAATTAAAAGAACCAATTTATTTAAAAACCGTTCCTGAAGTTCATAGAATAATTGATGATTTGTATGATAAAAAATACATTAATAATAGGCAAAAACAATATTTGAAGGGAGATTGTGAACCCCGGGCACGTAGATTCTATATCCTGCCCAAAATTCATAAGGATCCGAAAAAGTGGACGGTGCCCTTCGAGATTCCTCCGGGTAGACCCATCGTCTCTGATTGTGGAAGCGAGACGTATCAAACCGCTAAGTTTATTGATTATTTTTTGACTCCACTGTCGATGAAGCATCCGGCATACCTTAAAGACACATATCATTTCATTAGCATAATTCATGGGTTAAAAATTCCGGTGGAGTCCTTCTTTTTCACCATAGACATAGACAGTCTATACACAAATATCGACATCAGGAGAGGACTGTCTACTGTCGAAAATGTGTTCCTAAAGTATCCAGATCCAAACAGACCGGACACGGCATTGTTACAGCTTCTAGAAATCAATTTGACCAAGAACGATTTCGAGTTTAATGGAGAGTATTTCTTACAAATTAAAGGCACGGCCATGGGCAAAACGTTTGCCCCAGCCTACGCAAACATTTTTATGGCAGACTGGGAGGAGAAAGTCCTGAACAAGTGCCATAAGAAACCTCTCCATTACCTCAGGTATCTCGACGACATCTTTGGAATTTGGACTTATTCAAAACAGGATTTTGCAGATTTTATCCAAATTTTGGATACCCATGATTCGTCGATTCGGGTAAAGTACGAAATAGGTGAAAGATCTATTAATTTTTTAGATACGACCGTGTATAAAGGGGAATCCTTCAATTCAGACCAAAAATTGGACATCAAAGTGTATTTTAAGGAAACTGATACACATGCTTTATTATTTAAAACCAGTTTCCATCCCAAACACATTTATAGAGGATTAGTGAAATCACAATTAATAAGATTTAAACGGATTTGTACGAAGGAAAATGACTTTCGGGAAGCTGTAACCATCCTCTTCAGGGCTCTGAGGAGCCGAGGGTACTCGAGACCCTTTTTGAGAGAATGTCTCAAAACCTTCCAGGTCTCTAAACAAAGAGAACATAAGAACATTATTCCATTAGTTACTGATTTTGCAACCATGACTGGAAGGTTACATCACAAATTTAAAAACAATTACCAATTGATCATCAAAAATTCGGGTCTATTACAGGATTATTCGGTCATTTCGGCATATAGGAGACATCAAAATTTGAAAGACATTCTTGTAAGAGCAAGATTACCATCTGTACAAGCATTTGAGAAAAAGAATACCCTTTCAGGAATGTTTGTGAGACTCAAATTTGTGCGAAATAGGGTGAAAAAGACTATATTTGAAATCAAACAAAGTTTCTCACCGCACACGACCAATTGCATTTATCTCATATTTTGTGCAAAATGTGGTAAACAATACATTGGACAAACCAAAAACTCAATCCTGACTAGAATGACCCAACATAGATTTAATGTGAGAAACCAAAAACACGTTCACATTCCGTTAGTTCATCATTTTATTTCTCATGGCTTGCAATCAGTCAAAGTGTCGGGAATCCAAAGCAACTCCTCATGGACGGAATTAGAGAGAAAGAAATTGGAAAGGCGTTGGATCTATTGGCTAGATACCAAACAACCACATGGATTAAATATCAAAAACAATTGAAATCTTAGGGACTATTAAGCCCCACCCAGAAACGGAATCCTAACCCTAACCAATTTGGCCCTAATCCCACCCACTTTAAACCTAATTTGACCCAAACCCCTTAAAAAACTATCCCCAACCCATGTTCTGGCCCTAACCCTAACCACTCCACTAATCTGGCCCTAACCCCAACCAATTAACCCTAATCTGGCCCTAACCCCAACCACTTAACCCTAATCTGGCCCTAATACCTTTCTTTAATTAAGCCCCAACCCACATGATAAACCCTAATCCTAACCACTTAATATTCTGGCCTTAAACCTAATTAATTGGATTAATAATTCATATTTTGTTCTTTTTTAATTTGGCCCTAAAACCCAATTGTTGGATGTACATGATAAAAAAAATTAATTTCACTTTCCATTTGGTCCTAGCCCTAATTGACATTTTATTATGAATTTACAGTTAAAAAACTCAATTAATTACTTTAAAAAATTAAAACATTAAAAAACATACATTAAATATACAATTGGGATTTAAAACACTAAAAATACATGATGAAAATATAGTAGACATGATTACAAAATTGTTTACATGATTATAAATAATTTACAGGGTTAAAAAATTAAAATCTTTCTAAAAATATGTTTGCCAGTAAGGGGTGATTATTAAAAAAATGCATTTGTAAAATTTTATCCAAAAAACTAAGAACGACAAGGTAAAAAACTAATTTGATTTTCTAAAACTAATTCGAACTGACAAGAAGTGGGAGGGTATAAATAGAAGTGGAAGGCACTCTCTGCTCATTCCACTCCAAACGATCGGACAGAGCAGACCGCTGAGAGCAAGCCTGTTTGCCTTGTTTATTGTGTGTGTGCCTAGGCCTGAAGAAGACCTTCACAGGTCGAAACGTCGCCGCATAGGCACACAAATTCATATTCCTTTGGCCTATTGTAATTTCATTTTTTTCATTTTTTTGATTTAAAAACTAAAAGGTTTTTTTCAAAACCAATTCATTTTATTTGATTTCATTTATTTCTTTAAAAATTTGAGTTAACAATTTAAGTTAAAACTTACAAATTTGAGTTAAAAATTTAATTTAACTTAAAATTTGGTAGAAAAACCAATTAAAAATCACTCGCCTCCATCCAACTCACCATGGTTGGATGGACTTCAGACTGGACCCTGGTGCGTTACGGCAAACGCCGTGGACAATCCAGGGCCCAGGCACCTTACCGAGGGATGGCCCGTGCACCGCCCGCCTCCACTTGGAGGAGGGGCCCAAACCTTCCTCCTAACCGGCCTGCGCCTCCCTTCGGTACCTCAGCCAGATATCTGGGACCTCAGTCACGGTCCTACGCTTCAGTGACCCGACACAGACCTTTTGGTTCAGTTGCCGGACCACAGCGCTTGAACCAAGGCCGTCAACAGCAACCCACGGACCCGAAGTTTGCCAAGTTGGTCAGACAACTTCATTCGGTCATCAAGCTGGTCCACCATTTGCAGAACGTCTCACAGAAACCAGGGAAACCTGACCCCGTCATGATCTCTCGCATGGTCGAGAACCTGTCCACCATGATTAAGCCTGCATGCCCCAATCAAAAAACCAAAGACTTGATTGACGGCAATGCCAGGAATTGGGGACATACCACACTCATCATCCTTGAGGATCATTACACAGCTGTGCTGGAAGACGTTCTGTCAGAACTCAGTGGGACTCTGCCATCTGACTGGCAAACGGCCTTTGAGGTAGCCACCAGATGGGCAAAGAAAAACTTGCCCCGAATCACCCAGGAGGTGATCGACCATGCGGAGGCATTGGTCACAACGTGCACCGAGGTGGAAGGAGACCTCGAAACACGACCTACACCAGCTCCCCTTGACACAGAACCACAGCCAGAGGACGTATACGAACCACAACAGACACGCCCACAAAAACAAACACAAACACGTCCTCCACAAGCCAAAATCGTCACGATTAGTGCCCCACAAACTTCAAAAAAACAGACAGTGGGAACTATGACTGATGGTGTATCAGATTGGTCACCAGAGCCCCCCCAAGATGGACAGGCTGGACCAAGTGTTCAGGCTGCCCCACTCATGGAACACAGTGACCCCAGGCCCCAAAGACAGGGACGGAGGGCCTCCCGGGGGGTGGTGGTACAGGAGGACAGTTTTGACTTTGGCATAGTGGACATAGGGGAGGGGATAGACAGACTGAGTGCCACTCGTGAACAACGTCCACGGCCACTGTTTGAGCCGCTGGGTGGTGAGGAGGACAACAGGCTGGACAGCACTCCTCCAATGATCCCCACTGTCGTTGGCACGCGTCCCAAACCGGGAAGCTCAAACAGCCATCAAGTGTCAGCGATGGTGCACCTGGACCCCACTGCGCACCAGGATTCACCTGACCTGGAGTGGAGTCCATTGTTTGATGATGGTTCACGGGGAGACCTTACGTCTACCCCAATGCAATTTAAAACTAAGGTCACGCGACACATTAACACTGATAGGAAAATGGTCGATTGGACCTTGAGTGTCAACAAAAAATGGTTGATTGTGGGGGATTCAAACCTGGCCAGGATTCCTCCATTCACAATCCGTGACCTTCAGATAGATAGTTATCCTGGAGGTAATTTCAGACACGCCCAAGCCTTTATCTCGAGTGCAACATCCCAAGTGACGGTGGAAAAGGTGGTCCTCGCCTTTGGGATTAACTGTAGGTGGCAGAAACCGAAACAGACGGCCATCAAACAGATGCAGGCAGCAGTGAGGGCGGCCAAGCGGCAGTTCCCTTACTCTGAGATATGGGTTCCGGTTATCAACCATTCCACCCTCTTGTCCAGTGAAGAACGGACCAATCTCCAGGTTCTGAATGGCCACATTCAACGAAACTTGCCATTCATTCCGGCCTTGGACTACAAGTACTTCCGTACCGAAAGTGATTGTGTGCACTGGACTAAGGAAACCGCCCGGGCAATGTTGGACCATTGGGCGACTTATTTAAACTTGAACCCCCGTTAAGCCCCTTGCAGGACGGGGATGAGGGAGTAATGCCCCTTCTCTCCCAAAATGTAATGGTCTTAGCCAGAAACTTTACCTTGTCGGAAACGCAAAAGTCTCTCCTAAACAGAGGGTTGACCTTTGTCCCGACAATGGATTTTAATTGGAATCAGAGAACGAAATTTGAATTGGACATGCAAAATTATCACCGGAGACTTAAATTGGCTGCATACTTCAGGAATTCGGCGAAACAACAAGAGGCCTCATTTCCCATGGCTAAATCCTATTGGACACCACCCGCAGAGAAACTGCCGCCAGAAATCAATTTCCTCATTAAAAAAGATCAAAAAGATTTTAACAAACACTTTAAAAACTATACAGAGAAACCAAATTTATTACCAGAAGAACAGGACGAATTGAAACAATTAATAAAAAATAAGCACATAGTGATCAAACCCGCTGATAAGGGCAGCGTGGTGGTGATCCTTGATCGGGATCAGTACGTCAGGGAAGTTGATCGCCAATTAAGTGATACAATATATTACACCAAATTAAAAGAACCAATTTATTTAAAAACCGTTCCTGAAGTTCATAGAATAATTGATGATTTGTATGATAAAAAATACATTAATAATAGGCAAAAACAATATTTGAAGGGAGATTGTGAACCCCGGGCACGTAGATTCTATATCCTGCCCAAAATTCATAAGGATCCGAAAAAGTGGACGGTGCCCTTCGAGATTCCTCCGGGTAGACCCATCGTCTCTGATTGTGGAAGCGAGACGTATCAAACCGCTAAGTTTATTGATTATTTTTTGACTCCACTGTCGATGAAGCATCCGGCATACCTTAAAGACACATATCATTTCATTAGCATAATTCATGGGTTAAAAATTCCGGTGGAGTCCTTCTTTTTCACCATAGACATAGACAGTCTATACACAAATATCGACATCAGGAGAGGACTGTCTACTGTCGAAAATGTGTTCCTAAAGTATCCAGATCCAAACAGACCGGACACGGCATTGTTACAGCTTCTAGAAATCAATTTGACCAAGAACGATTTCGAGTTTAATGGAGAGTATTTCTTACAAATTAAAGGCACGGCCATGGGCAAAACGTTTGCCCCAGCCTACGCAAACATTTTTATGGCAGACTGGGAGGAGAAAGTCCTGAACAAGTGCCATAAGAAACCTCTCCATTACCTCAGGTATCTCGACGACATCTTTGGAATTTGGACTTATTCAAAACAGGATTTTGCAGATTTTATCCAAATTTTGGATACCCATGATTCGTCGATTCGGGTAAAGTACGAAATAGGTGAAAGATCTATTAATTTTTTAGATACGACCGTGTATAAAGGGGAATCCTTCAATTCAGACCAAAAATTGGACATCAAAGTGTATTTTAAGGAAACTGATACACATGCTTTATTATTTAAAACCAGTTTCCATCCCAAACACATTTATAGAGGATTAGTGAAATCACAATTAATAAGATTTAAACGGATTTGTACGAAGGAAAATGACTTTCGGGAAGCTGTAACCATCCTCTTCAGGGCTCTGAGGAGCCGAGGGTACTCGAGACCCTTTTTGAGAGAATGTCTCAAAACCTTCCAGGTCTCTAAACAAAGAGAACATAAGAACATTATTCCATTAGTTACTGATTTTGCAACCATGACTGGAAGGTTACATCACAAATTTAAAAACAATTACCAATTGATCATCAAAAATTCGGGTCTATTACAGGATTATTCGGTCATTTCGGCATATAGGAGACATCAAAATTTGAAAGACATTCTTGTAAGAGCAAGATTACCATCTGTACAAGCATTTGAGAAAAAGAATACCCTTTCAGGAATGTTTGTGAGACTCAAATTTGTGCGAAATAGGGTGAAAAAGACTATATTTGAAATCAAACAAAGTTTCTCACCGCACACGACCAATTGCATTTATCTCATATTTTGTGCAAAATGTGGTAAACAATACATTGGACAAACCAAAAACTCAATCCTGACTAGAATGACCCAACATAGATTTAATGTGAGAAACCAAAAACACGTTCACATTCCGTTAGTTCATCATTTTATTTCTCATGGCTTGCAATCAGTCAAAGTGTCGGGAATCCAAAGCAACTCCTCATGGACGGAATTAGAGAGAAAGAAATTGGAAAGGCGTTGGATCTATTGGCTAGATACCAAACAACCACATGGATTAAATATCAAAAACAATTGAAATCTTAGGGACTATTAAGCCCCACCCAGAAACGGAATCCTAACCCTAACCAATTTGGCCCTAATCCCACCCACTTTAAACCTAATTTGACCCAAACCCCTTAAAAAACTATCCCCAACCCATGTTCTGGCCCTAACCCTAACCACTCCACTAATCTGGCCCTAACCCCAACCAATTAACCCTAATCTGGCCCTAACCCCAACCACTTAACCCTAATCTGGCCCTAATACCTTTCTTTAATTAAGCCCCAACCCACATGATAAACCCTAATCCTAACCACTTAATATTCTGGCCTTAAACCTAATTAATTGGATTAATAATTCATATTTTGTTCTTTTTTAATTTGGCCCTAAAACCCAATTGTTGGATGTACATGATAAAAAAAATTAATTTCACTTTCCATTTGGTCCTAGCCCTAATTGACATTTTATTATGAATTTACAGTTAAAAAACTCAATTAATTACTTTAAAAAATTAAAAAACATTAAAAAACATACATTAAATATACAATTGGGATTTAAAACACTAAAAATACATGATGAAAATATAGTAGACATGATTACAAAATTGTTTACATGATTATAAATAATTTACAGGGTTAAAAAATTAAAATCTTTCTAAAAATATGTTTGCCAGTAAGGGGTGATTATTAAAAAAATGCATTGTAAAATTTTATCCAAAAAACTAAGAACGACAAGGTAAAAAACTAATTTGATTTTCTAAAACTAATTCGAACTGACAAGAAGTGGGAGGGTATAAATAGAAGTGGAAGGCACTCTCTGCTCATTCCACTCCAAACGATCGGACAGAGCAGACCGCTGAGAGCAAGCCTGTTTGCCTTGTTTATTGTGTGTGTGCCTAGGCCTGAAGAAGACCTTCACAGGTCGAAACGTCGCCGCATAGGCACACAAATTCATATTCCTTTGGCCTATTGTAATTTCATTTTTTTCATTTTTTTGATTTAAAAACTAAAAGGTTTTTTTTCAAAACACAATTCATTTTTATTTGATTTCATTTATTTCTTTAAAAATTTGAGTTAACAATTTAAGTTAAAACTTACAAATTTGAGTTAAAAATTTAATTTAACTTAAAATTTGGTAGAAAAACCAATTAAAAATCACTCGCCTCCATCCAACTCACCATGGTTGGATGGACTTCAGACTGGACCCTGGTGCGTTACGGCAAACGCCGTGGACAATCCAGGGCCCAGGCACCTTACCGAGGGATGGCCCGTGCACCGCCGCCTCCACTTGGAGGAGGGGCCCCAAACCTTCCTCCTAACCGGCCTGCGCCTCCCTTCGGTACCTCAGCCAGATATCTGGGACCTCAGTCACGGTCCTACGCTTCAGTGACCCGACACAGACCTTTTGGTTCAGTTGCCGGACCACAGCGCTTGAACCAAGGCCGTCAACAGCAACCCACGGACCCGAAGTTTGCCAAGTTGGTCAGACAACTTCATTCGGTCATCAAGCTGGTCCACCATTTGCAGAACGTCTCACAGAAACCAGGGAAACCTGACCCCCGTCATGATCTCTCGCATGGTCGAGAACCTGTCCACCATGATTAAGCCTGCATGCCCCAATCAAAAAACCAAAGACTTGATGACGGCAATGCCAGGAATTGGGGACATACCACACTCATCATCCTTGAGGATCATTACACAGCTGTGCTGGAAGACGTTCTGTCAGAACTCAGTGGGACTCTGCCATCTGACTGGCAAACGGCCTTTGAGGTAGCCACCAGATGGGCAAAGAAAAACTTGCCCCGAATCACCCAGGAGGTGATCGACCATGCGGAGGCATTGGTCACAACGTGCACCGAGGTGGAAGGAGACCTCGAAACACGACCTACACCAGCTACCCTTGACACAGAACCACAGCCAGAGGACGTATACGAACCACAACAGACACGCCCACAAAAACAAACACAAACACGTCCTCCACAAGCCAAAATCGTCACGATTAGTGCCCCACAAACTTCAAAAAAAGACAGTGGGAACTATGACTGATGGTGTATCAGATTGGTCACCAGAGCCCCCCCAAGATGGACAGGCTGGACCCAAGTGTTCAGGCTGCCCCACTCATGGAACACAGTGACCCCAGGCCCCAAAGACAGGGACGGAGGGCCTCCCGGGGGGTGGTGGTACAGGAGGACAGTTTTGACTTTGGCATAGTGGACATAGGGGAGGGGATAGACAGACTGAGTGCCACTCGTGAACAACGTCCACGGCCACTGTTTGAGCCGCTGGGTGGTGAGGAGGACAACAGGCTGGACAGCACTCCTCCAATGATCCCCACTGTCGTTGGCACGCGTCCCAAACCGGGAAGCTCAAACAGCCATCAAGTGTCAGCGATGGTGCACCTGGACCCCACTGCGCACCAGGATTCACTGACCTGGAGTGGAGTCCATTGTTTGATGATGGTTCACGGGGAGACCTTACGTCTACCCCAATGCAATTTAAAACTAAGGTCACGCGACACATTAACACTGATAGGAAAATGGTCGATTGGACCTTGAGTGTCAACAAAAAATGGTTGATTGTGGGGGATTCAAACCTGGCCAGGATTCCTCCATTCACAATCCGTGACCTTCAGATAGATAGTTATCCTGGAGGTAATTTCAGACACGCCCAAGCCTTTATCTCGAGTGCAACATCCCAAGTGACAGGTGGAAAAGGTGGTCCTCGCCTTTGGGATTAACTGTAGGTGGCAGAAACCGAAACAGACGGCCATCAAACAGATGCAGGCAGCAGTGAGGGCGGCCAAGCGGCAGTTCCCTTACTCTGAGATATGGGTTCCGGTTATCAACCATTCCACCCTCTTGTCCAGTGAAGAACGGACCAATCTCCAGGTTCTGAATGGCCACATTCAACGAAACTTGCCATTCATTCCGGCCTTGGACTACAAGTACTTCCGTACCGAAAGTGATTGTGTGCACTGGACTAAGGAAACCGCCCGGGCAATGTTGGACCATTGGGCGACTTATTTAAACTTGAACCCCCGTTAAGCCCCTTGCAGGACGGGGATGAGGAGTAATGCCCCTTCTCTCCCAAAATGTAATGGTCTTAGCCAGAAACTTTACCTTGTCGGAAACGCAAAAGTCTCTCCTAAACAGAGGGTTGACCTTTGTCCCGACAATGGATTTTTAATTGGAATCAGAGAACGAAATTTGAATTGGACATGCAAAATTATCACCGGAGACTTAAATTGGCTGCATACTTCAGGAATTCGGCGAAACAACAAGAGGCCTCATTTCCCATGGCTAAATCCTATTGGACACCACCCGCAGAGAAACTGCCGCCAGAAATCAATTTCCTCATTAAAAAAAGATCAAAAAGATTTTAACAAACACTTTAAAAACTATACAGAGAACCAAATTTATTACCAGAAGAACAGGACGAATTGAAACAATTAATAAAAAATAAGCACATAGTGATCAAACCCGCTGATAAGGGCAGCGTGGTGGTGATCCTTGATCGGGATCAGTACGTCAGGGAAGTTGATCGCCAATTAAGTGATACAATATATTACACCAAATTAAAAGAACCAATTTATTTAAAAACCGTTCCTGAAGTTCATAGAATAATTGATGATTTGTATGATAAAAAATACATTAATAATAGGCAAAAACAATATTTGAAGGGAGATTGTGAACCCCGGGCACGTAGATTCTATATCCTGCCCAAAATTCATAAGGATCCGAAAAAGTGGACGGTGCCTTCGAGATTCCTCCGGGTAGACCCATCGTCTCTGATTGTGGAAGCGAGACGTATCAAACCGCTAAGTTTATTGATTATTTTTTTGACTCCACTGTCGATGAAGCATCCGGCCCATACCTTAAAGACACATATCATTTCATTAGCATAATTCATG
>NW_027052346.1:0-22254 GCF_036321145.2 Pelmatolapia mariae | reverse complement strand
TGTATTTTAAATCATATCCATTCATAACAGAAATCTATTCCTTTATCGACATTTGAACCAAAGTTTCAGTGATGGCTATAACACTAAGGGGTGAGAAAATTGTTGCAAGTAGTCCTTAATGAAATCAAAATTAGAGTACATACTTCTGCTGTTAAAGTGAATTAATGAGAGCTTCCCGTCTAAGTTGATTTTTTTTTCATATTGTTCCTGTGTGAAATAATTACAATTTTAACAAAAGAAGAGAGAAAATTATCTGTGTCCATATGAAGCTAGAAACACTGGCAATCATTGTTGGGTCTGTGTTCCCACAAGCCCGCTAGTTCATAGAGACTTATTAATCATGAAAGAAACAAGACAGTCAGCGATCGATTGATTACTTGCGCAAGGGAGGCCTCATCTGTGTCCACCACAAAAATGACCCCAAATCCGGCCTCCTCTCGCTGCCTTTTATTGAGAACACAGTTCACACAAAACAATAGTACCTCCCCTCATAACCCCCCTTGGTTACAAAGACAAGGCACTGTATGCATATGTGTGTGTGTGTGTGTGTGTGTGTGTGTGTGTGTGTTTTGGGGGTGCGTTTGTGTGACCTCCTGCTGACCAAAAGGGTCATAAAAGCAGGAAGCTTACAACACAAGAAACAGATCTTTCAGATAGGATGTATCTACAATAAAACCTCCCCCAACACAGAGTGGTTGGAGAGGTGGTCAGGATCAAAGGAATGGCTGCTTGAAAATAAGACTGTACAAATTTAAGAAACACAATGGCAACATTCAACAATTAGACCTAACATGTCCCCCCTTTTTGTCATTGTATACTTAAATTTCAACTTATGCACCCTTTGTTTGGACAGTGTCAGTGTAGGATTTCATTCATACACAACTCCCTCTTCATTCACCTTCTATCAATGCAAAGGTTCACAGTCAATACATGTAAGCAGTTAACCTGCTTCTCGTTGATCTCATACACAGTGAAGCGAGATCATTCAACTGCAGACCAGACAACAAACGACGGAGGCACCAGACAAGTGCAATCAAACGATGAGTTTATTGACAACGGAGAACAACCATCAGCATATGGCCTGTTTTGCTCTGACAAAAATACACTGGGTTCTGGTTTTATAGCATAGAGGATCACACCCCCACATACACGTCAAATACAGGTCAAAAATACATTGTGTACAGTCATTGTTTTACAGACAAGGGTAGATCTTGTACATCTCTAATAACTATAAACAGACATATAACTTCTCTTTTCTATAACACCTTCCTTTTAAGGTAATAACTTCAAGCTTCAGGGCCTCTAAGGGCTAATAATTGGACCCTCGTCCTCAATCACTAAGTAGACAGAATTGGCGCATGTCTTAAAAAGAAGCAGAAGACACTTGGGCCTTCGCTCAGGCCTGCTACTAGATTAATATGCGTATTGTAAGCATGCATGCAATTAACTGCTATGTTCTCATCTTCCCTCAACATGTATCACCTGGACACTCTCACCAGTGAAGCTTAAGACCCCTTGGAGATAGAACATCAACTCTAAACAAGCACAGATATGCAATGTGCATAAAATGATCATAACTACACCTGTAAATAGAAAGGTCAATGTAAATGACAAACATATTCAATGCAATATGAACCCTGTAAACAATATTACTGATAAAATAATACTGTAGAACATGTTATTAATGTATTTATCATAAGGTAGGTTATATGATAGCAATAAAAGAATCTCTGAATTCCAACATTCCCTCTTTTGACATTCCAACAAGGAATGTCACCACACTTCGTGTTGTATCACTCCCTGCCCCACTCTATGGGTTCTAAGTTCATCTGGTAGATGGCCTCAACCCAGCCAGGGTTCGCAACCCTCGCCGTTAGTTTTACCAACAATCCTCTGACACAAGGAATGATACAACACCCAACAATGACCAGTATCCCCAAAAGTACAGTCAAAGAAAACATCACTGACATAGCCACACCTTTCCATTGTCCAAACACAGATGTCATCCAGGATGCCAGCAGATTTTCGATACCTGAGTGTTCATGCATAGTTTTAGACAATTCGATTTTGCACTCCCGTCAGTGAACTCGGACCCAATTGTTCTGCGAACCCCACCATGGCGTCCCTGGTTAGGTAGAGAGTCTCAGCAGGTTGTAATTGAACATAGTTAATGCGATCAACATTCTTATTAGGTGTTACCCAAAGAAAATATACTTTCAAATCCTGCAACTATCGGATTTACCAGCTTGTACTCATCTGGAACTCCCCTGGGCACTCCAATAGAGTCTATCCAGGTCGGAGAGTTAACCTAGGGTCATATGCATGTGTACCCTGGGTCCCTCTTTTTGCCAAAATATGTCTCTTACGTCTTGCGACTAAAGTACGTGTGTTATGTTGTTGGAATAGCCTTTACCTGGTTCCCAATAAGCATGAGCGGAGCTCCCAATCGCACCATCGCACATGTCCCTACGCTTCCCATAGGAACACGAACTAACAGAGTATTTTCCCCACAGTAATAATAGAGCTCACTTCTTGCCCATGTTCCAATTACCGTGCTAGAGTCGCTTACATTGTTGGTGGTTCGTCCCGTGAGTGTGACAGCACACCCAGTTGGGTCGATCTCTCCCACCTTGTACTTTTCATTATCTGTAGAGAACTTGAACATGTAATTATCTCGTTTTGGCATAAATGGTCCCACTGTTGTCTGCTTTGAAACAGGAGGGAAAAAGTCTGGACAACAAAGTACAGTTGCCAGTACTCACCGCATTCCTTGTTAGGTGCAACATACAATCATAGCCCCACTTATCTTCTAAATGCAACGGTGCGGGCTCTGTGAACAACCGTGGCCTAGCTGACGCACAGGCAACACAGTCAGATACATGTTGTTCTCTAGCATTTTGAGCCACCCAATCATGCCAAAGATTACTGTCCTTAAAACCGATGGCATGCTCAATCAAATCCTTAGGCTTCAGTTCTAGAGTAATCTGTTGTCAGAAGTAATCTCCCTTTTGGTTCCTGTTCCTTTTGAGCTACTGTTCCCGAAGTTACCATCTGATCAGTCAGAATGGTGATTGAGCTTTCTGCGAGCGGCTTAGACTTTGCATCAACTAAATTTACCCTAAGCATATCATGGGGTCATTGCAGACCCGTACATCATACGCTCTCCAGCTACTACTAGCTGCTGTACACTTAATAACTAAATGGTAAATGGCCTGTATTTATATAGCGCTTTTCTGGTCCCTAAGGACCCCAAAGCGCTTTACATATCCAGTCATTCACCCATTCACGCACACTGGCGATGGCAAGCTATGTTGTAGCCACAGCCACCCGTGGGGGGCACTGACAGAGGCGAGGCTGCCGGACACTGGCGCCACCGAGCCCTCTGACCACCACCAGTAGGCAACGGGTGAAGTGTCTTGCCCAAGGACACAATGACCGAGACTGTCCGAGCCGGGGCTCGAACCGGTAACCTTCCGATTACAAGGCGAACTCCCAACTCTTGAGCCACGATCGCCCCATGAGACAAAAGCGCGAGGTGTCAGGTAACAGGTAACAGGTAACGTCACACAAATCAAATGTGAATGAGCTGGTAGACCCTTTAACATAATTCAACTCTATGCCATTATTCATGGTGAGACACTCATCACCTTTACCTGACACCTCGCGCTTTTGTCTTTTTACCGATCCCATTTTGGCAACTACAGTCTCAGGAAGTGCTGGGCTGGACTGGCCTCCGTGTTCAGACAAGTGGTCCGGAGTGCCCTGCAAAATATAGACAATAAACAACACAGCCATAGTTAATATCATTGCATACAATAAACATGTAGTTGTAAGGAACATTTTAATAAGTTTTTTCTCATTACGTGTCTCTGACTCATGTGTTTGCATCATGTTATATAAACTTTGTATCCTGGAATGAAACTCCCCTGCTTTTGTGGAGTCCTCAACTTGTCACCGCTCCTTTTCTGCTGGCGTGGCGACCTTCTAAGCTGCTGCTCTTCTTTCTTCGGCCTTCCAGGTAGACTACTGGTTGGCCCGTTGCACAGGTGAGAGGATTTATTTTGCCTCTGCTCGTTACCACCTGTGTTGGGTGTAGAGGAGTTTTCCTCTACGAAACTCTCATGTGCTGGCGCACACTGCGACCAATGATACCAGGTATCGCCTTTCCCTTTTAGTTGAACTGCTGTAGTTGTTCTGGCAATGACCTCATACGGACCCGTCCAGCGTGGCTCCTTCCACTGCTGGAGTTCCTCGTGGGCTCAAATTCAGTTCCTTGTTTGCAGACTCAGTCTCTGTTGTGCCAATGATGTCATAGTGAACGCCTGCGAGTTCACATATGCCACCACACTATGTGTAGTCAGAACTTTTAGTGAGTGTTCTCTCACTACATGTGCTGTTTTCTATATTATTTTGGCAACCCCTGCTGCATGCTGTGTGCATGTAGGGTGCCTTGCTTCTGTTGGACTCAACCTTATGCTGACATACATAAGTACCTGTCTTTCTTTATTCAATCATCTTCCGGGGGTGAGAGACCTCTGCACAGCTCAGACGCCAGTTGCAAGAGGTCTCTAACATTAGAATCATCAGCTGTGACTTATATGGTGTTATTTCGGTACTTTACACGTCACACAGGCTTGAACGTTGTTTATATGGGGAGTTCCTCTTTTTTGTGTCTATATCTATTAATATGCCTTGTGCACTAAAACTTCCTGTTTTTCAATCTGGCTGAGCACTTGTTTGTGAGTCAAAGGTGGCCTTGCTCTACAAGCCTTCATCATTAAAGTACATAAAACAAGATAATGAGCAGATACACATTAAAAATATTTCTTTTATTCCTAACACCAGTCCCCCTTTTTCATTTCTCACTTGAGAAATGAACTAATTCCTAATTTATCACATTAAGTTTACTGCAATACAATCCAATTGAATTTTATTTATATAGCGCCAAATTACAACAAAAATTGCCTCCAGGCGCTTCATAGATACAGAGAAAAACCCAACAATCTTGTGACCCCCTTTGAGCAAGCACTTTGGCAACAGTGGGAAGGAAAAACTCCCTTTTAACAGGAAGAAACCTCCGGCAGAACCAGGCTCAGGTAGGGGCAGCCATCTGCTGTGACCGCTTGGCGTGAGCTAACAGAGGCTTTGAAGAGAGAGACCTAATATTTAATAATCCACATTTCACTGTTTTATTCTTCGGTTCAGATGTGGATTCTGTATTGTTCTTGCTTTGTTACTATTGATGTTTAAGTTGTTTATTGCTAGATTTGGTTTGTTGCTGTCTGTTTGGGAGCTGACATAGTCTCTATGGATAAGGATCTTTGTCAGGGTAGCATTAGGAGAGAAGCTCCAGAGAGGCATGTTCCCTGTTAACGCTAAAATATAACAAAAGAGATTATGCTAAACAAACAAAACCTTTCAATTGCCCAACCCTATCTGTCTCATCAACGGGTTGTATGTTTTCAATGTTTCCTTATTATTTTGTCATAAAAATAAATCAAACAAATAACTTAAGCTGTGTGACAGCACCTTGCGTTTACGCCAGGCTGTGAGCTGCCCTAAATCTACTTGCTACACCCCCTTTTCACCTAGTTTAATTTTTTCAATCCTAATTTAAACTATTCCTGACTTCCCTCAGTGCACACTGTAAAGTGTAAAAGATACAATTAGCTTTCTCCTGGTAAAAGGTCCTACATTATTTTCTCAACCTTTGGAAACATCCTCTATAGAGTTAACCCATTTCATTTTTCAAACTTAGGCCTGATTTCTTCGCCCCCTTTAACAGGTAGCGCATATCCGGTCTGAACACTGTGTTTGGGCAATTTACGAATTGTTGCAGGATTTCTATGTTATGTAAAGTTCCTCTCATCCCTTTTATGCTCCCATTATAACCTGTGTCTAACAAGCTTTTGATCTTCTTTGCAATATCAACAACTAGGTGTCTTTGTGCTCTGTTCTTCTCCTTTCTCTGGTTGGTTCCGTTCGAGCTCAGGCTTCCAGGATTCTTTCCACCCGTGTGGTCGCTGTGGTCCTGAAATCTTCTCCTGTAAAGGATAGAAAACAAAAAGCCTCTCTCTGCTACACCTCACTAATCTACTGTGTTCATCTAAGGTTCCTTTAATCATTCAAAGTTGTTTCACCATATCATGTTCTGGGCTCTGTCCTTTATATTAACTTTACTTAATCTCCATGCCCTTCATGTGTGTGAGCAACACTGTTAGCCTTGTTAAACACAACCAGGGTAAGATATAAACCATCACCATCTGAGCATAAAAACAGATCAAAAAGAACCACAAAACAATTTCTGCCTCAATTTTACCATATCTAAATTATCAAAAACCCCAAACGTCATGGAGTACTCCTAAAACCCATTTCAAATTAAACCTTAAATTCTGTAACTCCCCCTTTTGTGACACATCTCATGTGTTACAAACTCAAAATCCTTCACTCGAGGTTAGGAAATTAAAAGAAAAGGTTAGTCATATCATATTAGGTATACATGCTCCGGCCCTTCAAACCTGTGTTTAAGGAATGAAATCAAATTAATCATGGTAAATGGTAAATGGCCTGTATTTATATAGCGCCTTAATCGTCCCTAAGGACCCCAAAGCGCTTTACATATCCAGTCATCCACCCATTCACGCACACATTCACACACCGGTGATGGCAAGCTACATTGTAGCCACAGCCACCCTGGGGCGCACTGACATGTCATGTCAAATCTTTTCTTGGCTCCATCCACAGCCTGCATCCTTGGAACTTCTTAGAAACAAAAACCTGTATATTAACCTCAACTTCACATTTCATACTGAGTTTTTCCTCACTTATGATCCAACCTGTGTTATAAGAAAGAGAACTTAAAACAGAAAAGTTATCAGTCATGTGTCTAACCTTAGTCCAGTCTTTATCTCAGTGTCCAGTCGGTCCAACCCATGGTCTGCCTCGTCCGTCCAGTCACCATCCATTTACACACATTCACTCACATGCTTTCACACCAGGTCTTGCTGATAGTGCGGACTCCCTCGCAAATAATCAGAGTCTTCACTCTCAGCAACATGCGCTCATTCATTTGTTTTATTTTGTTTTAGGGAAAATAGTTCTTTCTGCTTTTGGACTGGATTGGCTCGCGGCAATCCTTTTAGACAGATACTTAGCCTTCTCCTCCGCCCATTGTAATCTGGAGAAGGTCACCGAGAATTTTCAGCGCTGTTATCCACTCTTTTGCAGGCCTGCTTAGAACAAAAATGAGAAAAAGAGAGCTGATTATTAGCTCATCAAAACACAAAACAAAATCACCTGACAGGTTTTTCTAAGTGCACTGTTACAAAAATGATGGACCCCCTTAGACATGTGCATGTTTGATAAAACTCCCTCTATTAAAATAAGAAAACAACACAAATCTAACCGATAGAAGTAACCCATCACTACAACAACAACCTCAACAATCTTAAACACAGAACATTTTGCCACAAGTTCTTCAGGGTCCTGACACTCTCAGGTCAACTTAACATAATTTCACCTGCTCAAAACACAGAAAATCTCATTAAACGCCACACAACTTGCACACCATCAACACTAAATTCTAAATTTTCTCTTCACTACTACACACTAAGCGAGTTGGACAAGATGATAAACAGACTCCTATGCTAAACCTGCTATCTGATCTTCATGAACTCTTTTGTATTCTAAGGTTAACGCATTTTCTATTTGTGTGTGTGATTGTGTATATGTTTCTTTTTGTGGTTTTTTTCAGACTCCTTCACAAGGTTCCACTTAAACAGTCAGTTTTTCTCTTTCCCAAATTTGATCTCCCTTTTTAACAACATTCCTTGTCCTCAGCCAGAAGTTAGAGCTTGATTTCAGGTTCAGGGAACAATTCACCCTGAAAAACAGTGAGTGTCTCCCCTCTTTGGCTCATCACTCGTCATTGTTAATGACATGTTTGTTTAGCATTTCCCCCTCTGCCCCAGCGGCTTTACCCTTGAAGTCCCGTCTCCACCAGTGAGTCCAAGCTCACTTAGGGACTTAGGTTCAAGCAATCGTGACTGCGCCTTGCCTTAGGTTGTCCCAGGGTTTCGAGGTGGGATCTTACCCGTCATGGGCTGTCCAGCCTTCCATGCTCGCCTGATACTGGGGCCAATTGGGCACGAGTGCTATGAGGGGAGGGGACACACTGGCTCTGGAAATTAAAGAAGTGTAAGCTGCTTTCTTCATTTCATCAGTATACTAAGCTATCTCACTTCTGATTATTTCCAACAATAATTTCACCTGTAGCAATTTGTATACGTGCGTTTTCTATTCATTAATGTAATTGTTAGTTCATGTATTTATTTTCTCAGTCTTTCTTTTTCTAAAACATGTAATTAATATAATTTTATTACTTTTTCTTAAGACATTCAGTCTCTAATTCCTCTGTTTTCATGCTGCAACGTCTCTCCCCAGCTATAATCAGACTTCCTGTTTGACGCACACAGTTCTCTCTCAGGCCTCCTCTATTCACGCACTCTCCTATGAGTTATTATTACTTATTTATTATTTTGTACAAATCACACAGAATCATTCAAATCAAGTACTCACAACATTCACACACTTAGAAGCACTCAAAATACGCTTTCCTAAGAGTATTTTATCAAACATGCTTGCTTAGAATCAGAAACAGGAAGTAGACAACACTCAGTAACTGCGTCTGTCCTCTTAAAAAGAAGAGAAATAAACACATATGGGACAATTCTCCCCATCTTAGACAAAATGTGACCTTAAATGTCCTTTTCTAAGTCATGTTCTTCTCTACACATGACTCTTGGCCTCCAGGGCATAAAACTTTGAGCATAATCTTTTACTTTACCAGAACTAGTACTTTACCAGAACCCTCATACGTGCAATAAGACTGCTATATGTGCAATTCTTTCTTTGACAAAATTGTATTTTGTATTTTCTTACTCAGCTGTATATAGTATTGGTATTCTATTTTATTCTAGTATATATATTATTCTATTCTACTTTATTTTATTGCATTCCAGTGTTTTCTAATTTCTGCTGCATAACTTTGCACTTTTGCTGTGTTGCAGTTTAAAATTAAAAGAGGAAGTAACTCACACCCAAGAACTGTGTGTGTGTGTTAATGTCTGTGTCCCTTTAAATGAAAAAAGGTGAACACATGTGGTGAGTTTTCCTCAATTCACACAAAATATGACATTAAATATCCTTTTCTAATTCCTGTTCTTCTTTAAACACCATGAATGACCTCCAGGTCATAACCTTTGAACTTATAACTCTAATATAAGTCCACACAGCGCACGAAGCACAGAGAAAATTCAACCTCAGTGCTTCAGAATTCTCCTCAAAATTCAGAAACTGTTTCTGTCATTTATCTGCCCAAGAACTTCATCATATGGACCTCGCCGGGTCCAGTAATCTTCAGCACATGTACATCACTGCGGCCAGTGCTGATTTGAAAACAGTTTCTTGTCTAAGTTTACCCAGCATTCACTTATCAGATGGACTGCAGCCGATCCATCCATATCAACATAATTGTGTGTCCACATGTACACAACTTATTCTTCACTTGTGTCACAACACCTCTAGTAATATCATCAGAATTACTTCAACATGGTAAACATTGATTTACCTTTAAAATCAACTTACCATTAGAACTCAAGATCACAGCTGACTCAATTCTCTGAAATCCTGAGTCAGTTAACACCTTGCTCAACTCACGGTGTCTTTTTCTCGGACTCCCTCGTCTGAGCTCACTCTTTTTTACCCCGGCATCTCCCCCGGAATGTTACGAGATCTTCATAGACCCAAAAATAAGCATATTATTTCCCTTATCAAAAGTGAAGCCGTTCTTCACACAGTAATTCTTAATCTAACAGCCTTTGTGTTTTGAAACTAAAAAGAGGAAGGAACAGGGCCCAATTTTAAACTGCGCATGTTGTCACTGAACAACACACACACACAGACACAGACCGAGGGCAATTCTTCCTGGATCATTTATCAACGTTCGAACCAACACAGTCCGCATTGATTATTTTCTGGACCTCAGCGGATCCACCAAAATTCATGTGAGTATATCAACCATTCACCGATTTATTTCTTTTCCTCAGACCACCAGATCTGTTACTTCAGCACAATAAACACTGATTTTCCTTCAAAATCAGTTTACCAAGAGCCACAAAACCATTTCTGACTCGATTTTCTGAACTTCTGTGTCACTTAAACATCCTGACAACACCAGGTGTTTTCTGTCGGACTTCCTCGTCCGAACTTAATCCTTTTACTTACAAATAAGCGTCTCCCAAAATGATCCTCTTGATCATTAGCTATTCACACTTATTAAACCATAAGCTGACCAATAACTCTTGTATTTTCTTATTCTTAAACATGCATTGGTCTCTTTTTCTCTTTTACCATGAAATACCATATAACCTTTTAACTCAGTACTGTCTGTTTCTCAGTTTCATTATCCTTGCTTCAAAGCTTCTCATTACTTCAAAGTTACTCATTCATTACTTACTTCGACGTTTTGCTTTATTCTCAAGAATTCAGTTTTACCACTACTGCGCCAATAGTTAAGATCATCTACTTCAGCGAACAGATAATTTAGAATTCAGCCAATTTGCACAAATTTGCTTATTGAACAGGTTTGTGCGTACCTTTTAATTTTTTAGACCGGTCTTCTGTTCGCCTCATATCAGATCCAACCTTCGGCCACATTTGTTTTACTGATCGGCTCGCGGCTGACTTGAATTCTATTAAATCATATATCAACACCTCAGACCTTCGCGTCCGGTATTTATTCTTTTTCTCTTATTTAAGTGTCTCCCTAACAATGATCCTCTGCGATCACCAGGGCTATATCTGAGGCCACAAAATCTCAGCGGGGCCCCTCCCCTAGCTTAATACCCAGGAAACGTCTTTCCCAGGGTGGAGTCCTTCAGCTCCGTGACTTTTAGACACTTATAATCTCTTTATTCCTTAATCACAACTCAGTCTCTTTTCTCTCTATTTTCTTAAAACAACATCTCTAGTTACTTTTAGCTCAGTACTGCTTTTTCCGAGCGACCGTGAACACAACACTACTCTTAAGTTTCACTTTCGTTGCAACAAAGGTTTTCGTTTCAAACAGAGATCACCGGATGACCACTTGACTACATATTCTAGAATTATAATCCACTACAGCACAATTTCAGTTTAAGAGGTTTGTGCCTGACCTTTTTGCGGGCCCAATAGTCAAGCGATCACCATGACATCTGCCGTTCGATCACCTGATCTGGCCGACCTCCGCCTCGACAACAAACACCTGTACTTCTTTCTGCTGATCTTTAGTTGCCCTGCATCCTCCACCAAATGAAGCGAGATCATTCAACTGCAGACCAGACAACAAACGACGGAGGCACCAGACAAGTGCAATCAAACGATGAGTTTATTGACAACGGAGAACAACCATCAGCATATGGCCTGTTTTGCTCTGACAAAAATACACTGGGTTCTGGTTTTATAGCATAGAGGATCACACCCCCACATACACGTCAAATACAGGTCAAAAATACATTGTGTACAGTCATTGTTTACAGACAAGGGTAGATCTTGTACATCTCTAATAACTATAAACAGACATATAACTTCTCTTTTCTATAACACCTTCCTTTTAAGGTAATAACTTCAAACTTCAGGGCCTCTAAGGGCGAATAATTGACCCTCGTCCTCAATCACTAAGTAGACAGAATTGGCACAGGTCTCAAAAAGAAGCAGAAGACACTTGGGCCTTCGCTCAGGCCTGCTACTAGATTAATATGTGTATTG
Source organism: Pelmatolapia mariae (assembly GCF_036321145.2). Lineage (NCBI taxonomy): Eukaryota > Metazoa > Chordata > Actinopteri > Cichliformes > Cichlidae > Pelmatolapia > Pelmatolapia mariae. Next base: position 10,449 of record NW_027052346.1, on the reverse strand, counting down.
TAAGCATGCATGCAATTAACCTGCTATGTTCTCATCTTCCCTCAACATGTATCACCTGGACACTCTCACCAGTGAAGCTTAAAACCCTTTTGGATGGAACATCAACTCTAAACAAGCACAGATATGCAATGTGCATAAAATGATCATAACTACACCTGTAAATAGAAAGGTCAATGTAATGACAAACATATTCAATGCAATATGAACCCTGTAAACAATATTACTGATAAAATAATACTGTAGAACATGTTATTAATGTATTTATCATAAGGCATATGATAGCAATAAAAGAATCTCTGAATTCCAACAACAGTAAACTACATCCTATACGTAAGCAAATCAATGTCAACAGTCCAATAACAGGAATTAATATTTTCAAAAGAAGATGCCACCAAGGACCAGACATTAACCAAGCTCTCCAGCCTTATGGTGCATCTACTCCTGTCGTGCGATTCATTATGTATTCCTGCAAGTAAACAACTGAATGTAACAGTCAAACAGGAAGAATCAACATACTCAAAAATCATATGTCACTACAATACAACTGTATACAGACATACACATTCAAACACATCAGTTGACTTCATTGTTTGTCCATGTGGCTCTCAGCTAACTTCAAAGCTGTAGCCTGGTCAACACCCTTCTTTATGACTTATCAACCCCCCAAATCTTCTCACTATAAGCATCCTGCGGGGGTTAGAGTCAACTGGTGAATTATCTGCATTTACAACTCTTCTCCTTTCCTGTTGTCACTGCAGAAAAAAAGCTTTGTAAAGGAAACTGGATCAAGGTGTTTTGATCTTCTTGGCTCACAACCTCAATCAGCTTAGAGAAGTGTTCATGATGTAAATGTAGACAAAAGGCTTCTCTGTTTACATCCTTCTTGCAGAGGACACAAAGAATAGGTGACGTTGCACAAATTTCATGGTAAATCTCCAACTTGGACTAGTTATTACAGTTGGACAGCTCTATAAAGTCCATGTGAATAATTTGTAATGGGTGACTGGGTGTGGGGAATTTCCCTCTCTTAGGTCTCAAATTACCCCAAGAATTGTGCTTGCAACATATCATACATGACCTGCAAAAATTTTTAAGGGTATTTAATCCTACAGTATAAATTACTCATCATCTCCCTCCTGTTGCAACATGGCAAAGCCCATGGCGCAAAATAGCAGCAGTCCTATACAAATTCTTAGGCAGTATTGGTTTATCACACAGATAATAAACACCATCCTGCAAGCTCGCTCCTTCTGTAAATCACAACTGTTTTCCTGCAGTAGGTGAGTGGCTATACATGTCTACCAGTGCATTCCGCATAATAGCCAACGTCTGCTGGCGTTGCACTGCTAAAACGTTAACACCATGTTCTCCTAAAGTTGCCTCTTTCGTAATCTTATCTGCAAAAGCATTCTCTAATGCAACTGGATCTTTCCCTCGCATGTGTGCTGCACATTTACAAACAGCAATCCTACTGGGTAATAACACTGCCTCCAGCAGATTTTGCAAGAGTTTGGCGTGTTCTACAGGTTTCCCTGTAGAGGCTGTCACACCTCGTCTCACCCACTGCACTACAAAGAAATGTACTGTAGCAAATGTATATTGGCTATCAGTGTATATTGACACTCTTCAGCATTACACACTTCCGTTAAAGCTAGCATCTCTGCTGCTCAAGCAAATATGAAACATGCTAGTCGTCCTGCACAGATAACTTTCTCACTATCTACTACAGTAAAACCTGTTTTAGCCTGTCCCTCTGCTGTTGTAAAACTCAAACCATTAACAAACCAAACCTTTCCCTCATCGAGTGGCACATGCGTTAAGTCATCCCTCGGCTTACACTCCTTCTCTATGTGGTTTCTACAGTCATGAGAAGTGCCCTCTTCTTTTTTTGGCATAAAGGGTTGACGGATTCAGAATTGTGCGTCACTTTATGGTAATATGTGTTTATGAGAGTAACAGTAACATTAAAGACAAGTGTCTTGTAGGTGACAGAAATGTAATTTTAGTCTGCAGTAGTAGACATCTACCTCGTGTCGAACTAACAGTGTCAAAAAGGTGAAAAACTATATCATGAAACATTGTACAGATTAAGCTGCTGCACATGCTAATCTCACGCATGGAGGTAAAGCACAAGCAACTAGAGCTAATCTTTTAGGATAGTAAGTTACTGGCTTCACTTGTGGAAAACGTGCTGTTAGTTATTTCACAGTCACCTGGCATTTGTGCTGTTCACAGAACCACAAGTCCATCGCTGGACCTCCTCTGCGCTGTCACTTTTGGAGCTTGGCACGCTCCCTCAGGTTCTCATGTTCCAATGCTGCTGAAGATTTTAAAGGCAGAGCACGTCGTACACCTTAGTTGTATTCCTCAACGTCAACGTCGAAAGTCTTTTATCTTATTTAAGATTTTGCTGTGCAGAGTCTCCTCATGACGATTTCCTGGAAGCTCAGTAGCACAGCTCTCTGTGCTGAAGGTGATCTCCGATCCTCCTGAAGACTCTCTCCAGGCCTCAGCTTCCATCGTATGGACGATCCTCTCAGTCACTCCTTCTCGTCATGGCATCTCACGACATCTGCAAATTAAAATGACACTCCTCTCGCCACATGGCTTCCACCATGTGTCAACTCCCCAATGAGACCTGTACAAGAATGTTGCACAGTCTCCCTGAAACAATCTCCAGGGTTTGTCCCTTGGAGCAGCTTCACTCCAACCTGTAACCCTGTGTAAAAACATCAGTCAGCAATTAAACGTTTAGCTTGTTTAACTTCCAGCTTCACCCAGAGCCTGTATCCTAGAAGACAAAGTTTTAAAGTTAAAACAAATTCACATTTGCAACCAACTGCAGCTCATAAGTGTAATACAGTATTCAGCATCACAGAGACAAGGATCATTGCAGGTTTATTCTAAACTCATTAAATTCCTACTTTTTTCCATAATTTGTTCCAAATCATTTAACATCTCAACATCATTTCACATAGGAATCATTGACTTTCTTTAAGTTTGTCACTCCACTCATTTTTATCACTGTGAGCTCAATAGTGGCCAGCTAATGAGCCCCATATTCAACTACTCTGTAACCACTGCACATTTGTTCAATTGTCACTTGTCTGTCTGTGCTGAATCCTTTACAAGCACTCTTAAAGAAAAACAAACATTAACACACGGTTCATCCTGGTGGTCAGGTGTCGGCCATCCAGATTCCAGAGATGCTATAAAAGGTCATAAAGTTAACACTCTGCAGTAAAAAGAAGTAACACTGGTTTCAAACACAGTGTCACACTGTATTCACTTCTCCCCTGTAACATTCATATTTTCTCCACAACACAGTGTAACAACACACACACAAAATCACAGTAATCCTGTGATAGAAAAACATCATTAAGTTGTGTCCTGCTATAAATCACATAATCAAATCACATGATTAACCATCTGCTGTAAAAAGAAATGTAGCGCTGCGCATTTGTATACACTCTTTCTCACAGTAATCTCTGTGAGCAACACAAAGTAGTTAATAACACACCCATGGTGAATTCACAGACACAGAAAATTTTAAACTAAAAAAGGTTAAATTTGCAGAGTTCACATAGTCATGTGACCCAAGTTTCCTTTTGTGGTCTCCTTCTGTTCCTGCAACAGAAGATACACACAGAGATACAGCCACACCTTTGTCAGGTGGGGGTTAACTTCACACAATGGTGTTAAGTCAGTCAGTTCCCCATTTATTTAAAATTCTCACTCAATCACTCAGTGATTCTTTCTTTTGCTGATAGTGGAAATTATCATCGCATTTTCATTTCCACCCACAGCAAAATGACGTCATTTCAAAAGGAAAAAGAAAAACTTTAGATCGGACTATCTCTCTGAATCCTTTTGGACAGGAACTCATTTTCTAAATGTTCCAAATAAGTGGCTTTCTCCTGAGCCCATTTTGATTTTTGAAGAAGCTCACTTTGCAACAGTTTTCTCGACGACGAGTCATATAGCGCTTCTGTTCTAATCGTGCATATCTGCTCAAACAGGGATCATCAACTGACACTTTCAGTGCACTGTGAAAGTATCAAACTAAAAAGAAAATAAAGGAAAGCAAAGGAAACTGTTGGGAAATCAGTTTTACCCCAGTTCTTTTATTCGTCGAGGGATTCAGAGATGGCACCGGACCCAGTAGTCATTTTTACAAAAACTTTATTCATCTTTATTCATCTTCATTTAAGCATGCACTTCTAGAAGGGAAGACGAGGCCGGTGTCCCTCTGAAACAATCTTCACCCCTTTGTTAGTCACAGCCAGCTTTATAGAGGCGACCCCATCATAAATCCCCATGTGTGCTGCAAACTCTGTGTCTGTGTCTATGTGCACGAGCACGTGAGTGCCTGTGTGTGCGCGTACCCGCGTGTCTATGTGAGTGCACGTGAGTGAGTGTGCATGTGGATGTGTGAGTGTAACAGTTTAAACACTGGGTATGTGTCTCTTCCTAGGGGCCATAAATACCATCTCCCCTCCAGACCACAGTTATCAAGTTACAATATTGAGACCCCCACACAGGTATCCTCTGGGGAATTTCCACTCAGCATTAACTCCTCTTTGTCTTACTTTCACAGTTCAACTGGGGAGGGTCTCCTAAGATCTACTCCTAAGTTCATGACACAGTCAGGCCTTTATTTATATCCAGGGCAGTGTCAGTGTCTCTACCATAATTCTACATTCTATCTTAACACATTTCTAAACTCTAAAATAAGCTAAACATTCCTACAAAAGAAAGGCCTTGTTTAAGTCATGACACGTGTTCTTCATGCCAGGGGGATAAATCGTAACAACCCATCTGGCAGGCTCAACTTAGTAACAAAAGACAAATCAACAGCTAGTTTAATCTCAAACATTCATCCAATCAGCCACACACAACATACAGCATAACTCTGTTGTCTCATCACATAATAAGTTTCTTCTCATGTAACCAAATGTGTGCCATGGTAAAACTGGTAAAACACACCAGAAACTCACAATCGGCTCACTCATTTAAGACCCCTCATCAGCATTCTGTTTTCTCCTCTATGATGCAGACATCTGTCCTCCTATAATATTCAGTCCACTAGTCTATTTATCACTTTCATCTTACTAGTGACTTGGACAAGATGACAAACAGAATCTCATGCTTAAGATGCTGTCTGGTCTTCATGAGTATCATTTATTGTGTATATATGCATGTAGGGTTAGTATGGTTGATGCATTTTCTGTATGTTTTTGTGTTCCTCTCTCATCACATTTTCATTATTCTCATCACTGCTTAAAACAACACACATCTCTCTCTCTCTCTCTTTTTTTTTTAACTGTCCTTCTCTCCAAAACAGAAAGTAGCATTACAGCTGTTTCAGGCTGAGAAACACCAAACACTCTTCGTGCTATCATTCACCAACACAACTATTTTATCTCTTTTTGTCCACTGGGCAGGTGACCTGCAGAATCACGTCAGCCCCAGCTGGATACCACACACCGTGACGTCAGACACACTCACACTCACTTCTGCTTAGAGCACAATTTCATTTCATTCGTCAACGATCCACACACCACGTGCTGCCCAATAAAAACTTTGAAAACTTGAAATACTTTGTGTATTTCATCCTCTTTCAAGGCAGACTTACACAGTTTATTCTCCATTACAAGACAACAATCAGCCACACTCACGCAGACCACGTCTGGCCCGCACACACACAACATAGGCCTATCGCTTGCGTCTACACGCACAGCTAGCGCCTACACGCACAGCTAGCGCTCTCTGTTGAAAACTCTCAAACACCCCATATGGTGGAGAATTCAACCGTCGGACACTCTCCAAACGCCCCAAATGGCGGAGATTCTGAACTCTCCTCACGGCGAGTCACCGAACCTAGGTTGTCTCTACGCCCCACACGGCGGAGAAGCCTGCGTCTCTCTCACGCGGCTAGCGTGCTCCCGGACTCATGTTTAACGTACAGCCCGTAGCCGCTCTCTATTGTTTTGGGTCCACGTGCGCTCTCCTGACCAGCGCTCCCATACCTGCGTTCAACGCAGGGTCACGTAGCCGCTCTCTAAGGCCTTCTGTACTCACTGTTCGTGTTGTTTCCGTTCATGGGAAGAGTCTCTGTACCCCGTCAATCGCCATCCATCCTGAGGGGAGTTCAGACGCAAACCTTCCGGCCTGGTGACAAGCAAGGCACCAGGGCTTTCTGTCAATCATCCCAGACGTTGCAGTGGCGTCCTCTCCCTCTCCTCGCATTGGATGCGATGTGTTAGGTTCCGGCTCTCGAAGGACCAAATAAATGTTGGGTCTGTGTTCCCACAAGCCCGCTAGTTCTAGAGACTTATTCATCATGAAAGAAAACAAGACAGTCAGCGATCAATTGATTACTTGCGCAAGGGAGACCTCATCTGTGTCCACCACAAAAATGACCCCAAATCCGGCCTCCTCTTGCTGCCTTTTAATGAGAACACAGTTCACACAAAACAATAGTACCTCCCCTCATAACCCCCCTTGGTTACAAAGACAAGGCACTGTATGCATATGTGTGTGTGTGTGTGTGTGTGTGTGTGTGTGTGTGTGTGTGTGTGTGTTTTGGGGGTGCGTTTGTGTGACCTCCTGCTGACCAAAAGGGTCATAAAAGCATTAAGCTTACAACACAAGAAACAGATCTTTCAGATAGGATGTATCTACAATAAAACCTCCCCCAGCACAGAGTGGTTGGAGAGGTGGTCAGGATCAAAGGAATGGCTTTGATCCTACTGCTTGAAATAAGACTGTACAAATTTAAGAAACACAATGGCAACATTCAACAATTAGACCTAACAATCATAGTCAATTGTCTTCCAGGGGCCAGGGCTGACATTGACGGAAATTTTAAACTGCTGACTAAGGGTAAACGTAAATTCTGTAAAATCATAATTTACATCGGCAGTAATGACACCTGGTTACGCCAGTCCGATGTAACTAAAATCACAGAGAGTGAGAATAATCACAGAGGTAATAATAAGGCACAAATTGGCATTTGTCCCGAATCAGCTGATGGAGTGTTTTGCGGGGATTTCCGGCTTTTATTCTTGTGGTGATGCTGGCAGCTGTGTGATCATTGTTCAAAGTAAACGCTGCTCCCCACAGAGTCTGACATTATTTTGGTAAAGTTATACACCGATTCATTTTTTTACATATATTTCTAGTTAGAGAAATTTAAGAAGTGTATCCCTCAAAACTCCAAATTCAAAAACGTGCAAAAAAAAGTTTTCAACCACAGGAAATTTATTTTGAGTGTCTTCATAGTTTTACTTTTGAGACACAGATTCTCATTTTTTTCAACTAAAAAAATCAGAATGTGCATCAAAATAACCTATTTCCAGCAGTGCAATTTGAGTTCTAAGCATCCCAGAAATGATACAGAAAAGCATAAAGTCAAACATGACTTTTAAAAACACCAGTATAGGCTTATATGGCCACAGAATGTGACATCACTTCAGGTTTTGGTAGTTAATGGCGGACATGGGATAGTTTGTGCTGATGTCTATTCAAACATAGGAAGTGCTATGAACAGCTGATCGGATCTGCAAAGTGTGTTTCAGGAATATTAAGTTTTTGTTGCTGTAAGTGCTGTTTATGCAATTTATGGAAAATCATATGTGGAAGGAATCTGAACTAGGACAGGTTGATGGCATAATATGTAAGTACAACTCCGGCTTCATATGAAAAAAAAATATTGGGCAAGCTTATGTGGTTGCAGTTCTACATGGCTTTAAAATAGTTACGCAAAACGGAGCGTGCCCACTCCGATCGGTCTTAAAGGGTTAACAATGTGACTGGAAAAAGGTGTTTTTGGAATTCAGATATGTCCGTTTCTTGCCAACTTCACCTTCAAAAATGAAGCCATTTTTTCTTGTATGTTTTCCTTGAAAAACTTGACTTTTTCGTGTTGTTATGATAAATCTACAAATTTGATATGACAATTCAGAGTTTTTTCTCGTGTTGTGTCTGTTTAAAGCTGCTTCCTGTTGGCTTCAGCTGTTTGGAGTTTTCATTTTCTAAACTTCTCCATTCTAACCCTTCTTCAGCTCTAAACAGATAATGAAACACTGAATGATTTCAAGCACAAACCTTCTCTAATAAACTTACATCTCTCATTCTTTATACAGAATTGGAAGCTGTGGTTTGACAGAGATCAGCTGTGATTATCTGGCAGCAGCGCTGAAGTCTAACCCCTCCCATCTGAGAGAGCTTGACCTGAGATGGAACAACCTGCGGGATTCAGGAGTGGCACGGTTGTGTGGTTTTCTGGAGAGTCCAGGATGTGGACTTGAAACTCTGGGGTCAGTCACCATGTTTTCCCTTTCCTGAAATGAATATGATGTGAAAGTTGTGCTATCACTAAACTGCAGAGAAGCAGCATTTCATTGGACCTTCGGAAAACATCCAACCTACACAGAAATGCTCAGCTGACCGACAAGCTTCAACCTACCTACAACCTTCTTGCTTTAAGGCACTAGTGCTAACCACTTTTCCAAATTTCAGCCCAAATCCCGCATTTTCCTGTTTGTCACTACAGGCCAGCAACAGTAACACTTTCTTACCAGGCACTGCCACCTAGTAGAGGAAGAATTAGTTCCATTTGAAGCTTCAGATTACAGTTAGTTTCTTTAAAATGAGGTGGAGGTGGTGGGGCTAAAGGACCATTATCACTGAGTGCCATAGGACACTTAACCTTTGTTTCCATATGCTGGGAACTTCCTGTTGTTCCAAAGAGGACTGGAAAATGTATGAAAATCTTCCAGTCAGTTCCTGACAGCACACTTCAATCACTTCCCTCCCAAAGCATCAGGACCAGTTTTTTTTTCTCTCTTTGATATCACCTCCTCTCTATGACTCTCAGAGCCTATCAGCTCTTTCCTAAAATCACAAAGCTCTTAATTGAAATCAATGATATCTAAGCTAGAATCAAATGAGTCCAACTCTTCTGTTGATTCAGCGTCACATTTATCTCTTGTCCTTGTTTTGCATCCCACCATGGACTTTATTCTTTTACACGCCAGCCTTGAGTGTCCTTTATTCAGCCAATCCTCTGCTTTACCTTTAGAAGCTGCTTCCTGCTCGATTTAGTCGTCGAAGTTCCCATTTTCTTTCTTTATACAGATTGGAGCGTTGTGGTTTGTCAGAGATCAGCTGTGATTATCTGACAGCAGCGCTGAAGGCCAACCCCTCCCATCTGAGAGAGCTAGACCTGAGTAACAACAAGCTGCGGGATTCAGGAGTGGCGCAGCTGTGTGGTTTTCTGGAGAGTCCAGAATGTGGACTTGAAACTCTGAGGTCAGTCACTATGTTTTAGTTGTGCTGATGAATATGATGTGCAAGTTGTGCTGACATTAACCTGCAGAGTTAAGGCTGATATTAGTATAATAATAATAATAAAAATAATCATTGCCCAACTATCTTTCCAAACTCCTCCATTTGTACAATCCTAATAGAGGACTACGATCTTCCAATCAGATTCTCCTAACACAACCTTGGTCTCAACTGAAGTCCAGAGGTGACCTGGCCTTTTCAACCATAGCACCTAGATTCTGGAATAACCTCCCTGTTAAAATATGTGCCGCCAAGTCTATCCTGTCTTTTAAATCCCATCTTAAAACCCATCTTTTTTCTTTGGCTTTTGATTCTAACTGTTATCTGGCTTGTTGTTTTGTCACCTATTGTTTCCTGCCCTGTTTTCTTATTCTTTTGTTTTAATTGTCTCATGCTTTTACTGACTGTGAAGCACTATGTCCACTTCGATGTTTTTAATATGTGCTATATAAATAAATTTTGATTTGATTTAATATTATACTGAAGTACACTGAGGATCTTCATGCTAAAGTCTGTTTTTTTTTCCTGGTTCGATCCATTGATTGCAGAGGAGCCATGTTCACATTTCAAACAGTGATACTCAATGTATGGCCTGCAGCCCAAACATGGCCATCCACAGGGTGCCAACCCTCCTGCTGACCTTTCATAATCGAGAGAGAGGAGACCCTGATTATCTGTGTACCATTCTTCCCCACAGTTTAGACACAACAATGGATAATCCACAGCTGACTCTGTTTAGCAGGTCAAATGCAATGGAACAATACAATTTAGAATAGGATAGAATAGAATAGAATAGAATAGAATAGAATAGAATACCTCACCATTAGAGCAGGGCGATATGGCCAAAAATATTTATCATGATATATATTTGAAAATTTGCGATAACAATATAACTGACGATATTATTGATGCGAGACAAAATACAACTCCACAACTTTACTAGCGCAAAAAAACCCCCATCCATTTATTTTCACTTAAACAAGCAGCAGTTTTTTATGTGCATTAAAGCTATATAAAAATTTAACAGTTCAAATGCAAATTCCTTGCTGAAAGTTAAAATGAGGCATATTCTGAGCATAACCATGTATAATATTCACT
>NW_027052345.1:0-20565 GCF_036321145.2 Pelmatolapia mariae | reverse complement strand
TTATACCCCGATATGTTACTAAACTCTTGTAACCAGTGGAGAAGGTAGGGCATACTCTCAACTGGGTCTGATATCTGCAAAAGGAGATCATCAGCATAAAGCAAAGTTTTATGGTTTATTTCACCCCTGGATATACCTTTAATCCTCCCATCAGATCTGACAGCAATTGCCAGTGGTTCGATTGCAATGTCAAACAGGAAGGGCGACAGGCAGCAACCCTGCCTCGTTCCCCTGTAGAGCGAAAAATATTCCGAAATCAGACCATTTGTCCTGACTGCAGCCATAGGTGTTGAATATAGGACTTTGATCCACCTACAAAAAATAGGCCCCATGCCGAATTTTTCTAAAACTGCGAAAAGATAGGACCATTCGATTCTATCAAACGCCTTTTCAGCGTCAAGGCTCAGAATAACTTCCGGATGTATTGTTGAATGGGGGGAAAATATCACATTAAATAGTCTTCTCACATTAAAAAATGACTGCCGTCCAGGAATGAAGCCTGTTTGGTCCTCATTGATAATGGTGGAAATAATAGGGTCTAACCGTTGTGCAAGAGTTTTGGTTAAAATCTTATAGTCACAGCACAGAAGACTTATTGGCCTTTATGAACTACACTGTACAGGATCCTTATCTTTCTTTAGTAAGACTGAAATCGTGGCCTGGGTAAGCGTCTGCGGCAGATTTCCAGTAGCAAAAGATTCATCATAGACTGATTTTAGGATGGGTGTGAGTTTTGAAGAGAATTCCTTGTAAAACTCTATGGGGAAACCGTCCGGACCTGGCGCCCTTCCAGTCTGAAACAACTTGATAGCACTCGCTATCTCCTCAATCGACAATGGCTGTTCTAAAGACGACTGAGCATCTGGAGAAAGCTTGGGAAGATCCAGCGAATCAAGAAACGAGTAGATCTCAAGTGAGTTACTACCCACCTCTGATTGATATAGGGTAGAATAGAATTGTTTAAACTGGTCATTAATGACTCGGGGGTTGCGGGATATCGAGTCAGCACCTATTTCAATTCCTGAAATCATTTGTTCAGCTGACTGCTGTTTGAGCTGAAGTGCAAGGAGCCTCCCCGCTTTATCTCCATGCTCATAGTATACCTGTCTGGATTTAAAAATATTTTTTTCGGCTCTCCATGTCATAAGCGTGTTAAATTCAGTTTGCAATAGTAGTTTCTCCTTAAAAAGATCTGGCGTAGGTGAAAGAGCATAGCGCTTATCAATATCTGCAATTTTGTCAGCCAGTCCTTTAAGTTGTTTAGAACGCTCCTTGTCTCTATGTGCCACATAAGAAATAACTTGGCCCCTAATATAGGCTTTCATAGACTCCCACAAAACTCCCCTTGACACATCCTGAGTGTCATTAATTTCCAAAAAGAAGTCAATCTGATTGTTGAGAAATGTTCTAAAGTGTTCACATAAAAGTAATTGGGGGTCTAGCCGCCATGTTCGTTGGGGCGCTACATTGCCTGGAAAAACTAGACCCATCTGCACAGGGCTATGATCTGATAACACTATACTGTGATATTTGGTGCTGGAAATTAAGGGAAGTAGCTGGTTATCGACAATAAAGTAATCAATCCTGGAGTAACTATGATGAACAGGGGAGAAAAAGGAAAATTGCTTCGTAGTTGGATTTTTTATACGCCAAGGGTCTGATAAGCCATAAGAACGAAGGAGGGAATTAATAGCCACTGCAGCTGACGAGAGATTGTTGCTCGACCTTACGCTTGACCGGTCCAACTGGGGATGAAGGACACAATTAAAGTCTCCACCTAGAATTAGTTTGTAGGAGTTAAGGTCTGGGAGAGTCGAAAAAAAATTAAGAAAGAATTGTGCATTGTCCCAGTTAGGTCCATAAATATTAGCCAATATTAATGGTGTATTAAACAGCTTGCCCACTACAACAATATATCTGCCATTAGGATCTGATATTACTTCAGAGTGTTCAAATGGAACCCCCTTCCTAATTAAAATTGCTGTTCCCCTGGCTTTATAGTTAAAACGTGAATGATATATTTGTCCAATCCACTTACAACTTAGTCTTTTTTGGGAGTTAATATTTAAGTGTGTCTCCTGTAGAAACATTACATCAGGTTTGAATGATTTCAAATGACTAAATACTTTGCTCCTTTTAACCAAATTATTCAGCCCTTTGACGTTCCAGCTAATGAATGAAACCGCTTCTTGTTGATTATTTACATTATCCAGAATCATAGTGCCACAATCGATAATAAACCGGTCCTACACGTTGGCTATATCTCAGTACTTCAATGCCTGTTTGAGTCAAATCATAAACCACAAATAAACCCAAAACAAAACTGACAAAAGCAAACAGATAAACATAGACAAACCTCTTACCATCCTGGACCCCTGGGCTGGTCTTCCTTAAACCTGAGACTGCCCTGAAAACTCTCCTCTCTCTCCTAGGCATATAACACGTTTACACTAACTTAAACTCTTACATGAACTCAGCAAAGGCAGAACAAAATACAATAGGACCCTTGTCTCAACACTATTATTGCTGCATGCATGCCGGCACCCATCCGCTTACAGGCTGGTACGGTTCCGAACACTCACAATTGGAAAATAATCCCACAAGAAAAGAGTAAAATCCAATAAAATTAATGACACTGGTGGTAAAAAGGGGATTAATTAAACAGAATACATTAGAAAACGTAAAAAGTAAAAGTACTATTAGGGTTATGGTGTCAAGCTGGGACTCAACGTTAACCACACTGACGTGGCAGAGAAAAGAGAAAACCAATAAGGATACTAAAGATATTCTTAAATAAAATATTCTCCAGGCCACATAATGTCCACAGAAACCCTCATCATATTGTAGCTATACATTGTCCAAACATAAAATGCATCCAACTGTAGCGTGGCGACGTTTACCAGTCAAAGTACAGCCTGTGCAGACTACCTCAATGCTAGCACGCAGCGTATGATACCTGTTATGGCCCGTGAATTAACTGTCACTCTCCCTCCATCTCCCGTGGGCGCAGATTGGTCTCGACGTAGTGCTTTGCCTTGATCGGGTCTTCGAAAGACATCTGCTCGCCAGCTGGGGCCGTGATCTTCAATGTAGCTGGATACAGGAGACCATATTTCACGCCCGTACACCGGCGAAGCAATCCTCTCGCCTCGGTAAAGGCTGCTCTCTTTTTTCTGACGGCGGCCGAGTAATCTGGGTAGATGTAGAAACGCTTCCCATTATGGGTGATGGGACCTGCTCTCATGGCCTTTCGAAGAACATCCACTTTCTCCTGAAAGTAGTGGAACTTGACGATTATCGGTCTCGGGGCATCTCCATCCTTTGGCCTCGGCTGCAGGCTCCTATGCGCCCGATCAAGCGTCGGCGTATAGTCGAGGGCAAGCGCTTCCTTCAACAATTCAGCCACGGCTCTCTCCGGTCGTATATTTCCGAATCCCTCTTCCACTCCAATTAGTCTGCAGTTATCTCGCCGCTGCCGGGACTCCAAATCATCGGTCTTGTCTGCCAACCGGGCGACTTGAGTAGATAGCGTATCAACTTTAGCTTCAAGTGCTACAACACGGTTAGCCTGGCCATTAGCTTCCTCCTCAAGATCATCAATGCGGGTCGAGAATGTGGCGCTTTCTTTCTGTATTTCTTCAATAGCCTTCGCAAACTCTGCGCGCACATTCAGGATTTCTTTCCTTAAATCACTCGCTAAGTTGTCTATTTTCTTGTGTAGTTCACCTGCAGCTGCCTTCACAGACGAGTCGATCTTGGCTAGCACATTCTGCTCCGTTTGCTTTATGGCAGCCATGATTGCGCCGAGATCCGACCCTGACCCCACCCCCGCGGCCGGATCCACATCAGGCAAGTCTGAGGCATCAGGCCCCGGCCTCGGCTTGAGCGATTTAGGCATTTTGAACAGCTTTAGATTACAAAACACAACTAATTCGAAAGACTAGGCACTTTTGAGACAGGTTCGCACCGGGAAGTACGAGAAGGAGAGTGGGAAAATTAAACAAATGTTCAATCTAAGCAGAGCTCGCAAGAACACGTCTTCACATGTCGCTGCTCCTCGGCTCCCCCCTTTCACTCCTCTTTTAAACCATCTGTCCTCTCTGTCGAAAATGTGAACGTTGGCATCCTCGAAAGAGTGTCTCTATATTCAATTACATTTTATTTATACAGCGCCAAATCACAACAACAGTCGTATTGTAAGGTAGACCCTACAATAATACATACACAGAAAGTATGCTCACAAGCCTCCATTGCACTAGAGATTTGCATACTTTGATGAGCATACTTTTTTTTTTTACCATGTTGTGCAAAGCAATGACTAGTAGAACAATGCATATATTGTCCTCTAGTATAATGAGGAGGGAGAATCAATGTTCAGGAAGATCCAGGGTTAGAAGATAAAGAAAATATTGTCAATATTTAGAGCACATGCTACCCTTTCTCTGAAAAAGCACATCGCCCACCTGCAGAAGTGGAAGAAGGTTATGAAGTGAAGAAAAGTGATGAAGAATCTGAACTATGTTCAAGTAGGTTCTCAGGCATCCAGGACATGGTTGTCTGAGGAGCTTGGAAAGAAAGTGACTGGGCTTTTTGAAGTTTCTTGAATTTTCAGAATGTGAAGCTGAAATAGAAGATGTGTCAGAGGACTACACATCTTCCATTTCAATTATGATGAACACAAAGAATCAAGCAAGAAAGAGAAGTCAGCTGAGACAGAGGAATATTTGCAGTAATGTGAGGAAACATTGATCTGGTCTTCTATCCTTCCCAATGACAGATGATGCATGACTCTCTCATGTGCCACAGAGAAAGACAATCTACCACAGTCCAAGCACATGTGCCAGGTCCCATACTCCTTCAGTTGCTTTTCTACTCGAGTACTAAAAGCATTATACACCATGTATTCTGCTTGTATTCTGCTTTTTAACGTTCACATGCCAATAGATGCATCAGAGACCAAGTTGGGGTTCAGTAACTTGCCCAAGGACACCTTGGTAAGAACTCCAGACTAGAGCACACAGAGATTGAACCAACAACCATCCAATTAGCAGATGACCTGCTCTACAGCCAACTCAATGACAAACAAGGAGGGACAACGAGAGAGGAAGAAAAATGGATCGCATGCAGCTGTAGGCATATGTGGGTGTGTTGATTCTTACTGCCGTGCATCCAGTAGAGTCGCTACGGCCAGTTTATGACATCCTGAGTCTGGTAGAGAAGTTTTAAAGGTGACACAAGATTAATCATAGAAGCACAAAAAGGTTATAATTTCTTGATAAAGACACAATAGATGATCGTCGTTCATGACACAAACGTGCTACCATGAGGTGTATGGAACAAGTGGGTGTTTCTCCTGCTGTGATGTAAGATCCTGGTACTGATGTGACTGTGTATGAGCGCCTAGTCCCCTTCAGAGGACTCTGTCCATTCCAACAGAACATCCCAAGTAAACCGGGAACTATGAGATAAAAACAAGGGCAGTATGTGATGCCAGGTCCAGCTGTACATGGAACATGCTAGTGTACGATGGCAAACCGTCTGGCCTGCAGTCAGGACACGCGAGTTGTCCCTAACATTGCAGGTTTCCAAAAGAAAACAATCACCTGTAACAACTTGTGTACTTCATATGCCCTTGGCTTGCAACTGCAGAAAAGAAAGCTGTCCATGATGGGACCAGTACAGAGGAATAAACCTGAGCTTCCTCCTGCACTTGTGTCAAATATGGACATGAAAGTTTGCCTTCACTTAGACCAATGCCCTGTTGTTCCTACCATGCCAAAATATAGAAAAATGTCAGGTAATGAGTTGGAATAAAGATGAATAAAACCTTGAAACAGAGACATGGATGATATTTTATACCTTTCCTTTATAAATAGTCAAAACAGACGGGGTCATTTTTGAGCCCAGAGGACAACAGATGTGATTATTTGCTGCCAGTAAAAACCTTGAACTAGTTTAAAAACAGCTTTCTAAATTAACTTTGACATATACCCGTCTGTGATCATCTCTTAAAGCAACCGACTCTGGTTGTGAAACGATAATCACAATAACTGATGATTTAATTTATTTTTCACCCAAAAACAAAGAAAAAATTCATTTTTATGAGGTTTTTATCAGACTTAAATTTGAAATGGAATAAAAAAATTGTGCCAAATGTTTGAATTAAGTTTTAATTAAAAGTGGGGGAAAAATCCACTTCATATTAATTAAGTATCAATCAAACCAGATGGGGACATTTTTGACCCCTGAGGACCACAGGTGTGATTATGTGCTGCCATTTAAAAATTATAAATGCTTCAAAAAAACCTTTCTCACTAAAGTTCAACATACAGCACTCTGTAGTTAGTCAGATAGTCAAAATTATCTAAACAATTAAATATTTTATTTTCTTGTTTTATTTCCACTCGAAAACACAGTGTACTTTAAGTAAACAAGGTCTGGTGGCTCTAAAATGTAAAATGTTGGGTAAATTTTGTGTTAATGTGTTGGTCTTAAGTAAAACAAAGATGTAACACTGAATTGATTAACAATTTATACTTTATACTTTAAAAAACACTCAAATGAAGTGGGGACATTTTTGACCCCTGAGGACCACAGGTGTATGGAAATCGGGAGGACATTATGAGGGTTAAAGTGTTCCAGCTCTAATGTACAGCTGTCATATTAGAAATAGAAGTAGCTCTGATTTTAGTGCTCAAATAAATCTATGAAGTTATGAATTCACACATGAACAGTTTTCTGCAGCGTTCCTCTCGGCCTTATTTGCAGCTCCACTCTTGTTTTTGCTCTAATAATTATTTCTCTGCCTGAAGGAGGCGCCACTCCATCGCTTCATTTAGTGCAGAACAAGAGTCACATGATGCTGCTCTGTGAACACCAATCACACTTTGTACAGCTCATGTTGTGTTTGTTGTCCTCTCAGTCTGTCAGGTGGAGGTGGAGGAGGGGGCGGAGTCTGTCCAGCTGCCCTTCAAAACCACACAAAACCTGCCTGAAGATGTTAAAGTGGAGTGGTGGGAGGTGAGTTCATACCACAAGCTTCATGTGTATGAGAACGGTTCTGACCAGCCTGAAGAACAGCATCAGGATTACAGAGACCGAACGAAGATGAATGAAGACTTGCTGAAAACTGGAGACCTCAGTCTGACCCTGAAACACCCCACAGAGAGAGACAGTGGAGAATACAGATGTGGAGTCTACAGGAAGAACATCTGGATCAGAGGGAAAACTGTGCAGCTCAAAGTCAAAGGTTTGTTTCTGTGTGTGTGTGTGTGTGTGTGTGTGTGTGTATGTGTGTGTGTGTGTGTGTGTGTGTGTGTGTGTGTGTGTGTGTGTGTGTGTCTGACTGTCTTGTGTCTCCTCTGCAGGGAGAGTTCAGGTCCAGGATCAAACAGGGGACATCAGGAACAGAAGCAGCTCCATTGATCCGACTCCTCTGATGGCTGATCAATCAGTTTGATCTGTGTGTTCTTTGATTATTGATCAGTGATGTCAGAGTGGAGTCAGTGTGATGTTGTTGTTGTGTGTTTGAGACTTTTAGTGTCCATGAAGGTCTCTGCTGCCGTAGATCCTCTGAACTGTGACAGAGGTCTCACTCTGGAGGAAACTCTCAGCACTTTCCAGCAGCTCCTCCATCATGGAGGACGTTCCCTCACTGTAACAGGTGGAGGAGAGAGGAGAGGAAGCACAGGTGGATCCTCTGAGGAAGAGGAGCGTTCCTACAAACCACATGATCACATGACCAGAGGACAAGCATGTGTAGAAACACATTAAAGTCAGCCTGTAAACACGTTTGTGTAAATTCTAGTCGTGTTTTTCTGTTACACTCAAATAAAAGCAGAGAAAGCAGAACAAATGCTGAAGCTGTCTGTGTGAAATAAAGGAGTCACAGCACTCACACACACACACACACACACACACACACACACATCTGTCTCCAGCAGCTGTCTGAGCTGCAGTCTGTATTGTGTGTGTAATATCTTCATATGTTTCTAATATTACAGTTTTATCTTCAGGTGTAAAATCAGCTGCTCTGCTGTCTTATCCCCTGATCCTGTGTGATTGATTAGATCCTGCAAACACCACAAATTTCATTTCAGCTTTTATTTGAAAGCCAGCGAGTAAAAGGATCAGCGATAGTTTTCAGAGCGATGCCAAAGCTTGGGTTCCTCTCCTACAGCAGCTTTTCTTTTCTTTCTTTTCTCTCCCTGTGAAATACAGCAGCTGGACCTTTAGCTGCAACACACTGTGAGACAAACTGCACACAAACAGTTTGTGTGTTTGCTGATGTTTGTTGAGCTGATAGAAACGCTGCATTTGAAATTAGCTGACACTTCAAAAACGTTCCTCCCTTTATGCTCGCTCCTCTTCAGCAGGGCTAGCTAGATGCTAAAGTAGCGCTAACACAACTTACAGACACCTGCAGTCGTTCAGGTGTTGTCCCAAAAACATATCAAATAAAAACATGGCCCACTTTAAGCCCTGACTGTGACTCATAGTTTGACTCTTTGGTCTCTTTTTATGTGATTAATAAACGAAGAGGATTTCCTTTCATGCGTTTCTGTTTAGGCTCAAATCGCTTAGCTCTGTTAATATCTGTTTTCTTTAATCCTGCCACTACTCTTCTGGTCTACGAATTCAAATCACTTTTAAATATCCGTGCCACTGTCGAGGAGCAGTACCAAAAGCACCCAGGATGTGAGGATTTCCATGTTCCACTTGTGGTAGAAACCATAACTTTTTTTTATTCTGCCATTATCCACCTAGCCTTCCCCTCAGGAAGAAACACCACAGAAGGCGAGCGAAATGAGCCGGAATACTGGTCAAACTCAAAAATTGTGTGGCACCATGCACGGCGACATTCCCGGTGACTAATCGTCGTACTCTTCTTAAGAACCTCGCCCGGGACAACGAATGGTTTATCTCCTGGTGCTCCCTGGAATCGGCTCCCCGTTGGATTATACCGGTGACTCCACATCTTAATATCCAGCGCCCTCAGCAGCCGTCCCTACGTCTTCGCAGAGCAGGAGTGGATTATCAAAACCTTCACCCCCTATGCCGATCATCCCAGCCAACGGGGAATTTGGCGGTAGCTAAACTGGCCCTGGTTAACACTAGATCACTAGCCAACAAAACCTTCATTTTGAATGATTTTTTCACCACTGGGAATTTGGACTTTCTCCTGGTGACCGAAACGTGGTTGAACTTGGGTGAGTTGAGCCCGAACTCTGAACGTGTCCCCCCTGACTGCAACTACCTCAACTTGCCCCGAATATCTGGTCAAGACAAAGAATTAGCCACTGTTTATAAAAAACGCTTTAATTGTCAGCAGTTAACAGTGAACGCTTAACCTCCTAGGACCTGCCGTCCACATATGTGGACATCACATTTTTGGTTATTTTGACCAAAATACTCAATTTTGCTCTACATGTGTCTGATAGCCACTTACGAGGACATTATACTGCTACTGTTCTATCAAAATTTTAAATGAATATCCTCATTTGTGGCTCTCATTTTTCTTAAAAACAAAAATAAGATAAAAAAAGAAATTCTGGAAATCCTTTGTTTTTACATTCATTGGGCTCCAATATGCCCAAATATCAAAGAGAAATTAAAAATGCATGTCGTGGAAGAGTTCGGGTCTTAGGAGGTTAAGGCAGTTTTAAACCCCTATTTTAAATCCACTTGTCCACTCCGGTGCTATGTGTGCTGGTGTATCGACCTCCTAAATATAATAAGAACTTTATACAAGACTTTTTTGAATTCTTGGCAGTTATTCTCCCAAAGTACGACAGTATTTTAATCATAGGGGATTTTAATATTCACGTTTGCTGTTTAAATACCCTACTGATTAATGATTTTTTAAACCTTATAGACTCATTTAATCTTGTTCAGTCATTCAAAGGCCCAACTCACGAACGCAGTGATACCCTGGATCTTGTACTCTCTTATGGCCTATCACTCACTGACACTGAAATCTGTAACATAAATTTTTCGGACCACATGCCTGTCCTATTTGAGTTTCCCTTTTCAGGTCAGCCAGGTAGATCTGTTGTGCCCAAGCTCCAATTTCGTACGATCAATTCAAATGCAGCAGATCGCCTGTTCCTACAAAAATCTAAATCAGGCATTACCTACTAACAGTACCACTCATTCAACTACTGATAGTCTGCTTTCCCTGATCAACTCAGCTTGTCTGGAAATACTGGATTCCATTGCTCCTTGTACCACTAGGTATCTAAAACCTAAAATCTGGTTTTAAAACGCACCACAGCACTGAAAAAGTTTAAACTTTAAAAGTTTCTAATGACCTTCTAACTGTTACTGACTCAGGAGATTCTACTATTTTAATATTATTAGACCTCAGTGCTGCTTTTGACACAGTAGATCACAGGATACTTATCTCTCGACTGGAACAATGTGCCAGAATTAAAGTGCTTGCTTTGGAATGTCCTTGGTCCAATCCTTTTTTCAATGTATATGCTAAACTAAAACAGAAATCTGTGAATCCTCTGAAGATACTGTTTGATTGTGTGGAAGATGTCAAGGCATCGATAGCTCAAAATTTTCTAGATCTAAATGAACAAAAAACTGAGGTCATTGTCTTTGGTCCTTCTGACCATTATGACCTCGGCCCTATAAAATTATAAAAAACTGTTTGCAACAAATTTAGGGATGATTTTTGACACCAATTTAACATTTGATAAACAGATAAATAATCAGTGACGGGAATAACGGCGTTACAAGTATATTGTATTTTGTATTAATATTTTTTCAGTAACGAGTAATCTAACTAATTACTATTTCTATCAATACAACGCCGTTACCGTTACTAACAAGAAAATGCGGTGCGGTCGCGTTACTATTTTTCAACAAACAGATGGTTGAAGCTGTCTTCAGCTTACTGGATCTTATATCAGTTGCACGGAAGTAGCTGTTTGTGGCTGTATCCCAATTCAGGGTCTGCAGCTTTAACCCTTTAAGACCTACCATAGAACCAAGTCCGCCAGAGCTTATATTATATTTTTACATTTCTGGGTGCATTTCAAGTTGCTATACATCAATACAACCATGATAGCCCAAGGTTTAATACTATGTATGCATTAAGTGCATAGTAACTACATAAATTGCAAAAAAGTGCAATAAAGTACAAAAAAATTGAAAATCGTTTTTGTTTTTTTTTAACATATATTTCTAGTTAGAGGAATTTAAGAGGCTTATCCCTCAAAACTGTAAATACAAAAAAGTTGCACAAAATAGTTTCCCACCACAGGAAATTTATTTTGAGTGTCTTCATAGTTTTGTTTTTGAAATACACCAATATCTATATACTGCAGGAAAAATGAAAATAAATATTATAATGCAAATTTGCAAAAAAAAAAACCAGCATATGCATCAAAATAAACAATTTCCAGCAGTGCAATTTGAGTTCTAAGCATCCCAGAAACGATAGAGAAAGTCATAAAGTCAAACATAACTTTTAGAAACACCAGTATAGGCTTATAAGGCCCTGAAGGTAAAAAAAAAAAACTACGTCCTTCATTTCCCTGAATTTTAAGGATGTGGCAGTGTAGACTTCATGGCTCAACATATCCCAGAATGCATAGCACGGCGGTGGTTGTGGATAATTTTGCCGAAAAAAAAACGGCGGAAGAGGGGGGCCCGAAGAGTAAACTTTTAAAAGTAAGTACTGAATATGATGTCACTTATTTATGTGCAAATGTTTAATAACGAAGAACATTAAAACATTACTGTTGGCCACATGTCGGCAAAGTTATGTGACATTAGTGATGTTTGTACTAACTTGGTTTTAAAGCCTTTACTTTAAAATACACGCTGTTCAGTAGTTGATCTTACAGAGAATGTGATGATTTCATGGATATTTAAAGTAAGCACTGAGAGAAATTTAGTAATGCCAACACAAAGACACACAAAGAATAATATTTGTGTCTTATATACAGTGTTGGGTAAGTTACTTTAAATCAGTAACTTAGTTACATTACTAGTTACTTCTATCAAAAGTAACTCAGTTACTTCAAGTTACTCGTTACTTTCAAAGTAACTAGTTACTAGGGAAAGTAACTTTGGTTTTACTCAGAATTCTCTTGTTAATGTGTTGCTTCTGTAACTGGATATCCAGCAAGATTGCCAGTCTTCTAGCTTGCTTACTTGCCACAAGTGCACTGTGCCACCTACCAATAGAAAGGAAAAAATAATTTGCATATTACCAAGACAAATCCCACGCCTGGACCGTCGTTGACCGCCGCCATGATTCTAGCCTATGTCACAGTGTCATGTGCGCTTTTACCATCCAACATGAAAACTGCAGTCATGGTGATTGTACTCAGAACTCGGAAATTCTGCCTTCCGAATAGGAAGATGTAGGTAACACCAGACTGCAGATGAGCTGCATACAGGGCTGGACTGGGACAAAAAATCTGCCCGGGCATTTTGACTAGAGACCGGCCCGCCATTATAGTAAAAATCATAAAGCCATTGAATAAAAACAAATGCTGTTTTGACAGTGATGTACACTGTTTTGATGGCATATATGTATCAATCTATCAATCGTTTGTTGTAAGATTCAGATAAATATTTTTAAAAGCGAGACATTTTAAATGAGAATAAGAAAGGAAAGTATGTCTTTGTGCCCCCCTCTCCCTGTTAATGCCCTACCTGGCCCCCCTTGGCAAAACTTTCCTGGACCCACCCCTGCACAGTTACCAGCTGTCAGCGTAAAAAAGGATCCTGGTGTTATTTGTCTCTCAGAAACCGTTTATAACATTCCTTCAACTCATTTATGTCACCTAAAAGGTAAACCTGTTTCTCCATCACCTGTTCAGCTCTGATGATTCAGTAAGGACATCTCCTGGTTTCATCTTCATGTTTCCCTCTCACCAGATAACCAAACCGATATCATGACCAGCAGCTTTTACGGCTGTGGCTCAGCAAACATCAGCTGATACTAGAAATTAATATTAAATAAATTCTAACAGCAGCTGATCAAGCACGCTGCTGTTATTTAGCGTGACATCCGCTGGTTTCTTCTTTCTGGCACAAAGTGAGCGATAAACAGGAGAAACGGGAGAAGGAGGGGGAGAGAATGAGAGAAGAAGAGGGAGGCAGCTGTGCAGCTCCAGCTCTTTTCCATTCTAGCTGAAGTACGGGACAAACTGTTCCTTTTCACCTCAATACGAAACGTGTAATATTTTCTCTGAATACAAGACGATTCCATTTTTTTACGGGACGGTTGGCAACTCTAACAATTAACCTTATGAACAAAATAAAGTTCAACATCAGTAACATCATAGCACCCACCAAGCTGTATAGAAACTACGTCATGCTAGCTAGTACGCAGTACGAAAAAGTCAGCATAACGAAAATAAACTCCACCTAAACTTGGTTTATATCTGACCCAGATAGACTGCAGGTCATAACTTCTTACTTGAAGTTCAGTTCACCTGACACTCAGACCAGCGGCCACCTCGGGTCTCTCCTCCTCCTGCCTCTCCTTTCCCTCATCCACCTGCTGGCCTCCACCACTTGCTAATGTTACCGAGTCTGTGGAAGCTCCGCAATAGCCACCACACGAAGTAACGAATAACGAGCTTATCTAAATCCCATTAACGGTTAACGCGTTCCTGATTTTGGCATAATAACTAGTTACCGTGCTCGTTACCACAATAACGTAGTTACTGTGTTAGTCCCTACACTGCTTATGTATAACACCGTTATATATACAGTGTCAAAGAAACCTGTCTTTGAGTGAAGATTTAAGGTGACAGGTAATATAAATAAACACAGCTTGAATCTTTACTGAAGCTCAGTATTTGAAACAGAGTTCATTCACTGCTGTAATAACTAATAATGTGTCATGATCCTGGGTCCTTTTGACCCAGCGTTTTTGTGTTTTCTTTTATTGTAATTTTGGTGCTGCTTTTTTCTCTGTTTAGTGTTTATTCTGTTCTGCCATGTTTTCCTTTGTTAAGTCCACGTTTCTTAGTCTGTGTCCTTGCATGTGTAAGTTCCTGTTTTATTGTGAAGGTCTGCGTCTTATGTGAGTGTTTTCAGTTTGCCTCCCTAGTCTCATCACGTTAATCACTCCCAGCTGTGTCCCCCACCTGTGTGTAATCTCCCTGTGTTCTCTGAGTGTTTTTAAGTTGTGTCTTCTGTCTTAGTCGTTGCTGTTCGACTGCGTTAGTCCCCTCCATCATTCTGTGTTGTTTACCTCGGTCTCCCTGCGTCTCTCCGTCCGTCCTCCCTGGATCTTCGTTCTGGTTTGTTTTGTTAGCTCTACCCAGTTTAAGTTCCTGTTTTATGTTCCCAGTGCTATTGTTGTTTGTATTTTCTTTTGTTAATAAATACTCACCTGCACCTGAGCTGCCGCTTCCTGGTCCTAAATAATTCCCACACGGCTTGCCCTGGCAAACCGTGACAGTACGAACCAGCCAGCATGAACCCTGCGGCATTCAACCCGTCCGAGGAGCTCCAAGATGACATCATCTATAATGTGGAGATCCTCCTCGGGCTGTGGCTGGAGAACCCTCCGTACGAGCTTCGCCACACCATTGAAAATCGGCTACAACTGCTCTTTTCCGGCCTGCCATGGCTTTTAAAATCGCTTCCCCCCCACACACTTCACCTTCTCTCGGCCACTCCTGCCTCGCTGCCCGACTCGCCAGATGTGATCTTGCCTGGCCCGTTGGAGCCGTCTGCTGGGAGAAAACGACGATCGCGCCGCCGGCGCGCCACCCCACAGCCAGACGTTCGGACTTCTAAATCGCCGGCTGTGGTGAATGAGGACTCTGTTTCTTTTTCGGACTCTGTGACTGTTCATTCAGGGGCTGTATTTTGTGTGGCGGATAGCAATACGAGCTGCTTATCGCCTGTTCAGCTACCTTCGGCCCAGTTAGCTGCCCATCAGCCACAGTCAGCTCAGTTAGCAGCCCAGCAGCCACTCTCAGCCCAGTTAGCTGCCCAGCAGCCACTCTCTGCTCAGTCTCCAGTGCCTCTCGCAGCTCAGTCTCCAGTGCCTCTCGCAGCTCAGTCTCCAGTGCCTCTCTCAGCTCAGTCTCCAGTGCCTCTCTCAGCTCAGTCTCCAGTGCCTCTCTCAGCTCAGTCTCCAGTGCCTCTCTCAGCTCTGTCTCCAGTGCCTCTCTCAGCTCAGTCTAGGGTTGCCAACTCCCTGAAAAATAAATAAGGGACACCTCGTGGCCAGGGCCGGGCAACCCAGTTGTCTTCACCCTTCCCAGTGTGGTGAATTTTGTAGCTTTTTTTGTGTGTGTGAAATTATTTTTTTAACCCATTTGACTTGAATTTGATTTAAGTAGATGCATATTCTTTGTGATATGACCATATGGGAAACAAATGATCATTTAGCCATTTTTAGCTCAAAATGACAACATTAACACAATAAAACAGGTCTCTTTCTTAAACAGAAGCCTGTCATGCTTAACTTTTGAGAATATAAGTAAATCTTTCTTTAAAAGAACTCTGTCCTGCTTAACTTAAAATTATATAAATTAATAGAAAACAATAGAGCGAAAAACATTCTTGTAACGATGCACATATAGTGCATTTAGTACAATTGGCTTCAGTTGAGGTATTATTTCAGCTTTTCTAATGCTAATCAGCTGCTCCCGTTTGTAAACCCGCTTGTTCCCATGATTACGCATCATAACTCATCATCATTATTCATCTATGTATTACTTTTATGTATTAGTCATCTATTTGTTGTAATCATCTCTCCTTCAGTTGTTTATTACAAATAAATTATATTATCAAACTTCTGGCCACATAGCGCTGATATTCACTGCACATGCCCATATTAACCTTAACCAGAGGGTTTAAAAAAAACAAACCAGTGTTTACATACCATATCTGCTTCTGCCGTGGCCTGGTGGACAAAAAATTGGTTAAGGGTTCCCCGAGCTTTCATGCCCCTCATGTTCTTCATGTGCCCACCATTAGAAGCATGCCTATGGAAAAAGTGCGCGGGCACACAGTGCAGTGCGCTTTATAGGTGTTATCGTGCACTTTTCCAGCCAGGTGTTTTCCTTTTCCCGTTCCTCCCTGTACTTTTGCAGCCTTTTTTCTTTCTCTGAGGGGAACAAACATTGCTGGTCTAATGCTGGGCTTACACTGTGCGATTTTTGGCCCATTTTGAGCTGATTTTTGAGTCATGCGACCGTTTTGGTGATCAGCCCGATTTTGGCCTTCATCGTGCATCGTGTAGTATACGTGGGGTAACGAGAAGCGATTAACACCTCACGACCAGCTCCCGATCATCAGAATTTATGTTATAACCTTCATTTTATGGAGGCACAGTGTGAGCACTCAGGTCGCATCAGAGCATCGGGCGGTATAGTGTGAGACCCTGCATCGTGACCTACCAACTTATAACCCCTGCGAGTCAATCGTGCAGTTTGAGCAGGAGCTGAATAACGTGACTGAAAAAATCGCCGCCGCCTGCAGCGTCACCGTCTCCGGCTTCCACGCCGTCGCCTGCAGCACCCTCATCATCCATGCCAGCTGCGCCCTCATCATCCACGCCAGCTGCAGCCTCATCATCCACGCCAGCTGCAGCCTCATCATCCACGCCAGCTGCAGCCTCTGCTTCTGCGTCGCCTGGCCCAGCCTCCGAGTCTTCATCCTCGCCTGGCCCAGCCCCCGAGTATTCATCCTCGCCTGGCCCAGCCCCCGAGTCTTCATCCTCGCCTGGCCCAGCCCCCGTGTCTTCATCCTCGCCTGGCCCAGCCCCCGTGTCTTCGCCTTCAGCGTCGCCTGGTCCAGCCTCCGTGTCTTCGCCTTCAGCTAACCGGCCACTTTCCTGGCCACTGGCCAGGCGCCATCGCCGTCGTGGGCGGCCCCCAGACTCCCTTCGCCTGAGTCGCCACCGTTGCCTTCCGCACGGTCGGCCTCCGGACCAGCTCCGTCGCCAACGACGACGCCGCTGCCATCCGCATGGTTGGCCCCCTGAACTATTTCCACGTCGCCGCCATTGCCGTCCTCACGGCCGGCCCCCTGAACTGTGTCCACGTGGCCGCCGCTGCCGTCCTCACGGCCGACCCCCTGAACTGCTTCCACGTGGCCGCCGCTGCCTTCCGCACGGCCGGCCCCCTGAACTATTTGGGCTCCGGTGCTGTCGGCCCCCTGGCCGGCCCCCTGAACTGTTCTGCTCTGGACTTTGTTTTCTTGTGCTCTAGTGTGTTTCTTTGGTTTTGGACTCGTGTTTTGTTTTTTGACTTTCTAGTGCTCCTGTTTTGTTTTGCCTCGACAATTTATATTTGCGTTTAAAGTTATGAAATATGATTCATTAAAGATGTTTGTGGTTGTTACAGTAAAAAATATAACTTCTTCTACTCAGATTTTATGTTTTTTTTGTCTGATTTTAGATCAATTGTGTTAGTACAGTATGTCAAAATTAAAACATAACTGTAAATTCAGACACGTGAGGTTGTGCTGAAAAGAATGATACCAAACAAGGCAAAGTAAATAGTTTTTAAAGGTGAAATGTGGAGGGAAAATCAAAAGTAGTTAAAAATGGCCAATTGTTCCTTGGACCCCAGAGGGTTAAACATTTCTTTTAAAGTAACGCAATAGTTCCTTTTTAAGTAATTAATTACTTTTAGAATCTTGTAACTCAGTTACTAACTCAGTTACTTTTTTAAAGAAGTAACTAGTAACTGTAACTTATTACTTTTTCAAAGTAACTTGCCCAACACTGTAAATAATGTAGTCAAAACCCGTTTCTTTCATCTTTGGCTTATTACAAAAGTTAAGTTCTTTCTCTGTTTCAGAGATTTTGAGAAATCGATCCATGCCTTCATCACATCTTGCCTTGACTTCTGTAATAGTCTCTACTCTGGAGTCA
This sequence comes from Pelmatolapia mariae, assembly GCF_036321145.2. NCBI lineage: Eukaryota > Metazoa > Chordata > Actinopteri > Cichliformes > Cichlidae > Pelmatolapia > Pelmatolapia mariae. The sequence goes on along the minus strand of NW_027052345.1, from coordinate 2,693 downwards.
CCTCTTCATCAATCGGCCGACTGCAGCTAGTTCAAATTGCTGCAGCACGGCTCCTAACTGGCACACGCAAGCGAAATCATATATCTCCTATACTTGCATCACTACACTGGCTGCCAGTCAGTTTTTGAATTGACTTTAAGATCTTAACACTTGTGTTTAAGTCGTTGCATGGACTAGCCCCTACATATCTTGCTGATCTCTGGTATTCTCCCCCAAGATCCTTGATGTCTGCAGAACAAATGCTTTTGGTTATCCCTTGGTCCAGATTAAAACACAGAGGAGACCAGGCATTTGCTGTGACTGCCCCAAACTTTGGAATACATTGCCTTTGTATATCAGATCCTCCCCAACACTGGATACACTGGATAAAACTCGTCTAAAGACCAGTTTTTATTCTCTGGCTTTTGATTCATCATGAGTTTGTCACTATTATTCTTTTTTATGATTTTTATTTTCTCCTAAAACACTATTCTGTTTTTTTAATATTTATTGCCTTGTCCATTTTATTGTACAGTACTTTGGTCAACACCTGTTGTTTTAAAAGTGCTATATAAATAAATTTTAACTTTGATGTTTGAAGGCTCGCAGTGATGAAATAATAATCCCCTCAAAATTTGTTAAACCTAAAGTAACCAGCCTGTTTTGAACATGTAAGGAGTAGAAAGTACAGATACCTGTAAAGTCTACTTAAGTACAGTAACAGAGTATTTGTACTTTGTTACTTCCACCTCTGGCCCAGCGTTTTATCCCATATGACTAAAGCCAGGTAGGGGCTGGCTGGATTCAGCAGAGCAAACATCTAATGTAGTCGTGGGCTCACAAGTTTCTCTCTGGATGCTGTCATGTTGTAGTTGCCATGGTTACACAAGGTTTGGCCCAGACCAAAGCGCTCGGCACAGACATGGTAGAGAAGGCCGTCACTAAATGTATGGAGGCGGGGAGGCGAGACTCAGAGGGGGTCAGGTATCCTGTGTTACTGAGGAGAACTCTGCTCTCTCTTTCTAGTCCTGTTATTTACTCACACTGTCCCATTTAAAGCAGCTGAATCCTCTGTGATGCTGTTCACACAAATATGGTTGGATCACGCTGAGACTGAAGGAACTCTGACTGTCAGCTCACTCTTGAACACACTGAGTTTCTGGGAGTCTGGCAGATATAAGACCCTCTTCAGGAACTGACTCAAAGAAGAAAAAGTGTGGATTTTTTCATTTGTCCAGATTGTCATTTTTCACTGGACGTGGGTAAAACTCCTGGATATCAAAGAGATTCTGAGGATCACTGAAGTTAAACGGCTGTTGCTGAAAGTTTAAAGAGAATTGTAAAATGATAAGATAATGATTGACTAATAAGATTATCTGACAGGTCCTTAAAGTGGCCCCTTGGTGGAGCTCAGCAGGACGACAGGTGGCTGTGAGCTCATTTTAAAATAATCATAGAATAAACAGAAACATTAGCAGATGACGTTTGAAGGCTTTACATGTGTTGGATATGAATGTTTGGAGCCCAGATCATCATTTGTCTTGTTTCAGTGTGAATGTTTTTCTCCATGTTGGCCTGAGGGTGGTGCTGTTTAGCCTGTACTGAGTATTTGTCACGATGCTGAGTTGTGGGTGGAGTCAGTGATTGGCTGAAGGTGCCTCTTTTAAAGCGGGAACACTGGCTCAGCTTTCCTACCTCCCTACTCCCTAGCTGGGACCAGCGCTGCATCAACAAGTGATTGTCTGTGTGTGGAAGAGTGATGCCATTGTACACACTGTAAATATCTTCTTCTTCTTCAGCTGTGTGGGTGGAGAAGCTTTCTGTTAGGGAGACGGTGTCCTTCTCACCTTCAGACATGAGATTAAAAGAGAGGGAGAGAGAGTTCAGATTACAGTGCAGATATGAATGAATGAATCCGTGCTCGTCCTCACGGCTCCTGCATGCTTTAAAAAAGTGTGTGTTCAGCTCTGATCTCCAATCTGTTCTTTTCTCCTTTGTTTCTTTCCTGGGTTCATGATCATCTCACACCGTCTGAGGCTCCTAAATATCCATGTTTGCTTGTTTCACTTTCACAGTTGAACTCTGGGAGTCAAAGATGTTTCAGCTCCAAACTCACTGAGAGCTCCTCGTGCCCACCACGTGACCAAAAACACTCTTGTGCTCACGTGCTGCACGTGTCTGAGACACTTTAGTTTGAAGGAGACAAACTGCAGACAGCAGCATTTCTGTTCCTTCCTGAAGAAACCTGAGCATTTGAAATGAGCTCCACAGGGGAAGCTGTAGGTGACAGAAGATACTCACAGACTCACTGACGTTACAGTCTGTTAGCATCACGCAGTATCACAGACACACGGCAAGATTTAGTGCAAGTGCTGAGAGACACACAGCAGACAAATTGACTGGAAACATATCAGACTGAAATAAAGCAGAAGCACATGTTAGCACATGCTAATATGATGTGGATGTGTTTAGTGTGGGAGCAGGACTCACCTGAGACACACCTGTGTGGATGATGCTGCTTCCTGCTCTGCTCTTTCTGCTGATTCAGCTCTTCATCAAGTCTGAGGCTCTGATCACAGCTTTGTTTGCTCTGTTAACATCATCATGTACACAACACATTTATTGATTTGATTTTGTATTATTGTGATTTGATGTAGATGTAGAACATGTTCACTATTTGTCATTTTTTGGGAAAATTTATGTTCAAGTGTTTC
>NW_027052344.1:0-22180 GCF_036321145.2 Pelmatolapia mariae | reverse complement strand
TACAGTGTCCTAACAGGCAGCAGGGATGTTTGGCTCTCTGCCCACTTCAGCTTCAGATGTAAAGTGCAGAAAGTCACCTCAGCCTCATGCACAAAAGTGCTGCTCCATTTAAAAATAAAATAAACAAATACTGCCTACTGTATATGCATCTAGACACAATTAAATGGCTACATATTTATTTAGAGTATGCTTTACTATAAAAATTTTTTAAAAGACTGATCAAGTAATATAAAATAAAATATTCCTTTCTTTATATTTCTTTAAAATTTGCAAAAAATACACCTTCTTGAAATAACCTGCTTTATCACAGATCTTATGACTGGACAAAATGATGAACCTTTAATCTTTTACTGGCAATGGTGCTCAAAAGTCAAGAATGTCAGAGCACAATTATTACGTCTGTCAGCAACAAAGAAGCTGCTGACTACGAACAAAACCTAAGAATAAGTCACTGCTGATTTCTGTCATGATATTAATGGCAACCTCATAAAAGCATTACTCAGATGGATACTTGATACTTGAAAAGCTGACTCAAAAGTTATAAGAAGGGCAGATATTAAAAAAGAAAGAATGGTGTAAGTTAGATAGTGAGCAATTCTGGCTGCTTGAGCTTGGGACAATAGACAGTATAAAAGCTGGACGTAGCCACCATGACGCCACTTAGTGGTTGATAAAGTCCGGTTTTGAACGGTTGAGCTAAGCGTTTTCACAGTGGCCATCACAGTGATATGAGGTGCAAGGCGTGGCTCTGGCTGTGTGCTCATTGGCTATTCATCAGTTTGTCATATGCATAACCTAGATAATAGTCCCTTTTTTACTCAAATACTGGCCACAATTTATAAAATGAACTTAATGTTTCATTTAATGTGACCTGAAACTGCAGTTAACCCCATAAAGTTGCCATGAAAGTGTTTACTGAGGTCATTGCGCAAGGGAGCCAAAAGGCTACCACACAATCACAAGTCAACGGCAAGTATCGCCTCCTACTGGCCATTAAAAAGGATTCAGGTTTAAAGCACTTGTTCGTTGGCTTTACTTTTCGGATCTGAATGCTCCATCCATTTCGTGAACTAGGCCTATGTATCCATGGTAACATAAGCAATTAAACTGGGAATAAACAGACTAAAAAACTAGCCAAAAGTAAGAAAACATAAAGAAAATAATCAAGGCATAACAAAATTTAACAGGTTAAACATGGTGGATTTAAGAGCCAATTAAAATAATTTATCCTATTTAAAAGTAACCAAATATTTTGAATGCAGCTGAAATACGTGGTACTTTATGATGCATAACTGAACACACATAGGACATAGCCATCTTGTTCAATGTGTATGTGTGTGGGTGTTTGCAATTAGTTTTCTGGGTGTGGCTAGCGCCTCCGGTGTAAGCAAAAGCAGCCCTTTTTCCCCTGCAGGTTAACGTCTACATGGTTGTGGAAAATGTGGTAACGAACTGGTACACTCAAGTGGTTATATGTCATTCAATTATTTAAATATGAGTGAGCTTAACTGAAAAGCATTTCCGGCACCAGACGACCTGTCAATTGTATCCATGAGAGGCCAAAATATCCAATGCAATGTCTCCAGTTCAACATAGAAGCAATGCAACTGAGGACTACTGCTGTTGGGAAGCAAGAATACCACAGTCACAGTCACAGAGTGCTTATTTTACTCTGAAACATTTAGGGTGGAGAACAAACCTAGCCCATTGGAACCTTACCTTTTTTTGGTTTATAAAAATGTTTTTATACCCAGAATATACAATATACAATTTATTTTTTTATTTATAAGCATGTTTAAAAAGAACTGGCACTGACCAAACTACAGCTAGAAGAAAATTAATAATACAATACAGTCTGATTTAAATGTCAAAGAATGAAAATGGGTTTTCAAGTAGGTTTTAAAAAGGTAGTGTGGGTGAGGTCATAATGTGAAAGGGATTTTACAATCACTAAATTTAAAATCTTTGATTCAAGGTGTTTAACAAAAGTTTTAGATATTAGAAGAAGCTTAATCAGGCCTACTTGTTCTTGAGTGTAACCAGAGGTTTGCACCTTGTTGTAAGCACTCTGTGTTTCCATTCATGAAGGTGGTTCTTGACTTTGACAGTAATATGCCTAAACTCTCCAAAGTGTTCTTGACTTGCTTAGATGTTGTTTTTGTTTTAAGTTGTCTTAACCACGGAAATAATTCTGTCATCATCCACTCTAGTTGTCTTATGGCCTGTTAATGTTGCTAATCTGGTTAGTGCATTTACTCCTTTAAAGAAGGTATCAGATTTTTGATCGCCTTCCTTAAACTGACATCTCACTGGAATTCATACTAAAAGTTCCAGTGAACAGCTACTACATGCAAGTTCAACACTTCACATTGAATAACAACTGAACAGGCCTCACCTGGCTATAAAATTGCTTGAGCCTCTAAAAAAGGGAAACTATGTATAAAAATGGGGGTAATTTCTGCATAGTTAACGCAATACTTTTGTTATCCCCAAGTCTGCACTTTAATCACATCCTGACAGTTTAATTTAAAAACCACTGTGGTGGTGTACAGAGGAAAGACCACAAAATAAGTCAATGCCCAAACAAGATATCAGATAGTTTAGAAAAAAATTATGAAGAAGAAAAAAAAAACTATTAGGATTAAATATGTGAAAAGAAAGTATGAAGAGAGCTGAATGAATGGCAGCTGGTAAAGGGTAAAGAAGCTCCTGTCCTAAGAGCTAAGTGCTTTCTGTCAGTCTAAGCTCCTGGACAGAGACGGAGCTGGTTGCCAAGGAGACACGCCACTTTCAAGCAGGACGACAGCTCTCACAAATCAGCCCATTCATTCCTGACGTGAGCGGCACCGATAACAGTGACGTGGGTGTACTATGAGCTCGTTTGTACTGTGTAGGGACTGTGTTGATCCTGCTGAGGGGAGCTTCATCCTTAGTCCCGCCCTGCGTTCTTCTCTCCTGGCAACACTCTTGATCTGGCTCCACAGGTTATCTCAGACATATACACTCTGAATATTATAGAGTCCACTGCTTAGCATGTTTGCACCAACTGTCCTGGCAGCATGTTCACCCCCCTCCCTTAGTGACAATGAAATCACAGAGACCATCTTCTTCCTCCCATTGGCTGGCAGGCTCCTTGGTGATGCCCTGTGATTGGGCATGCACAGCATGCACTCCTGGCCAATCGTTTTCACTGTATCCAAGAGACTGAAGCATGTAAGGCTATTTAAATCCAACCAGGGACTCACAAGATTGTTCAGATGTATATTTCACTGTGTAAAAAATAAAAAGCCAGGGGGAAAAGGTTTACGAGTGGATGAATGTGAAAATCCAGACAGTCCTGATTGGTGTTTAAAGTGGTCAGCCCATCTTAGACAGGTTAAAGAGACCCAGAGCGAAGCGCGAGTTGAATGAATGAACTTCGGCACCATGTACTCCTCCTGAACTCTGAATTTTCCTATGAATATTGATCAAATCCTTCTTCCACTCTGCTTCATTTGCAGTAAATGAAGCTTGGAGAGAGTGCGGGGATAGCTTGGCTAACTCGAATGGACTGAGGGAGTAAAGGCTGGAGGTCGCTTTCCCATGTACAACTCCAGTATGTGTCAGGAGGACAGCCAGTTATTGGTCTTTTATGGTGTGTTCAGGGACTCAACATTAAAGACCAACTTGCAGTGGACCACAAGTGTGAGTGAAACTCTTGCTGATGAACACCGCGTAAGTATGCGGCCATTTTAGGTCCTCCCATTTTTTATTTATTTATTTTCTGAAACGTCACGCTTTGTGTAACCACAAAATGGCGGAGGACTCTGACAATCTCGTTGACAGTAAAAACGAATCAAACTTAGCCAGAAGTGAATATTTTAACTTTTTTACACTGCAGAAGAAAATAATTTGTGGATATTGCTAATATATGATTGTTATTTATTCTATAATGAGCCAATGTTTTTTGTTTCTGTGTGTTTTTAAGCATTTTTTCTGGGATCAAACTTTGTAATGTTCAATAAAACTGAAATGAAGTTTTCTTTACACCATAAACTGTTCCTATTTAGTGTATACTGCTGTCAATCTGTGTCGCTGAGAGCAATAGGCTGAGAGAACAAGACATCTGGCTTACAGGATTATAGATGACCTGTGTGGCTTTTACATGAGTGAGAGGGGGAACTAAAACTATAACCACTGGCCTCTACTACAGCTCAGCCACAAAAACAGAAGAACTACAGACATCGGAGGTACCCAAATAGTGATCAGAGAACCAAATAAACTATTATTAGCGGAAAATAGCATAACAGTTTAGCTGTTTTTGACACTGTTACACTGTTGGTTGGAACTGCTATGCTTCACTTTGTGAAATCTTCTTTAGAGTGCAGCACCGATGACTTCTATTCTGTGCTGATTTGTAACAATTGCCAGCTTTATGAAATTATGGATACACAAAAAACAAATGTAGCAGAATTGTAGAAGCAGCTGAGATTCAGCTACCTGTAAAACATTTGTATAGTAATATGCAGTCATATGCTGCCATATGAAGAAATGCTTGCACTGCGCACTGTGAAAGTGTAGATATTGCAATCTGTGGGCTTTGGATATGTGATGGGTGTGTGATATGGTTTTAAAAATCTGTTTTCCTAATCAGTGTTTATATAGATTGGAATATCGGATAAGTTATAAATGCATAAATCAATATTTTTTAATGTAGTTAAATGGGAAAAAAAGAACAATGGTTATACATTTTTCAACACGAAGTGTCATCTTAGAGGCCTTTTATCTGGGAATTAAAAAGGACTGAAAATGCTCTTGATAGCAGAATAGGTTAAAAATAACACTAACAGCAAATGCTATTAAGAATACTAAGCAATACTGACACTCTTTTCATTCAAATGGCCAAACCATTTTTTAAAAGTGTAAGCTTTCTATTGTAGTTAAATAGTGTGGTTTATGTCCATCAGTATCTTGCTATATTAGTCAGTTCCCATTTGTGTGCCTCTGCATATTAATGTCCTCATTGTAGCAACTAAAATAAAGTGAAAATACATACAAGAATGTACAGGTCTTCTATCCAGGGCCAGAGCTTGCATCCACACAGCTTTCCCAGCTGCAACACCTGCATAAATAAAATACTTTTGATTGTTTTCAAGTTTCCTCTGTCATTAGTTAATTCACTGTAGTTATCAGTCCAATTATTGGCACGTGTTAAGTTAGGAAAACTTGTAACAACTGATGTATATATGTCCTCACATTTCTGAGTGAAACTCGTGTTTGCTTCAGTTTCCTTCCTAACATGCGCAGGCGCGTCACCGTGTCGCGAGGGAGAGAGAGAGAGAGAGAGAGAGAGAGAGAGAGAGAGACTCACTGGAGCTCGTGCACGTGATACCGTCAGGCTAGCTTGTTGTCAAAAACGAGAACAGTTTTAGCAAGTTTCAGGTATCGCTGGCTTTTTCTTTTGGCCGTGAAATCCCACTTTAAGGGCTCGACTGATGCTTTTCCCCACTGTTACCCCTAGAGGACCTTAAAGGGGGCTAACGGTAAGTGCTCCAGCTTTCTTCAATAAACGTTTAAGTAATGTTCAGGCTTTCATTCATAATAAATAACTCGGTTTTCTTGCTCTCACAGGGACAAATAAACAGTTTAGTATTCTTTGGTGAATGCTTAGGTTATTTTCTTTACAGGGTTTGTTGTTCAAGCTACCATAGCGGCACTTTGTCGCCATGGAGACGGAGCGTGAACGCGCAGAGGAACTTCTAGCTCAGGGCTTGTCTTTAGGTTCAGGGAAAGGTTATCTTAAAGTTAATTACTTATAATTTATTTGTAAATATATTAATATATATATATAGTCTACCACAGAAAACTAAACAAAACCAAAAACTCTACTTTAGTACTTTCCTGGTTCCATCTGCACTTCTGATAGCGGTTTTGTCTGCTATTAGGCTACTTCAGTATACTCTTAAGGTATGTCTTACAGATTACTTACCTTTAATCCTGCGGTTTACAATTACTTCATCAAATTTCACTTTAGATTGCAGGTTTTTGTTCTGTTGTTTGCGATTCATCTGATAGTTCTAGCTACTAGGTGTGTACAGTTAAAGATTGGACACACAAAATAAATAGTCTAATAAAATATGATGAAGTGTTAATGATAATCTAGTTAAAGCTGATCATTTAGCTGAGCAGAAACAATTAGTGTGAATTTTGTAATTTAACAACAATTATAGTTTAGCTAATTAGGTGGCTTAAAATTAGTTCCTCTTAAGCTCTTAAGTTTTTCTTTTCTCCATTTAGTTTTTTTATGTATAAGTGAAAGTGTTTCAGTTTATCAGCACGGGCCAGTTTTCATGGGAATCATTTATTTTATTCTGATGTTTTTATTAATTCACCAATTAACCGATTCATTTATAAAATAACAGGGAGCTTAATTTATAATAACAATAATCCAGTAAGGAGGATCCTTGTGCTGTGGTAATTACTGCTTTTGCTGTTGATGCTTTACATTTTGTCTCCATACTTTTACTGAAGTGAGACTGAATACAGGGCTTTAGGGTGATTTTGCATTGCTTCTTTTACACCTACTGTTCATTTTAAGGTAACATGTACCTCTGGCTATCCATTAGTGATACACCCTGTATCTATACATATAATGACATTATTTAATCATCAGTGAACTTTCTTGACACATGTCAGTTAGGCCTATATGGCCTCTACAGAGACGAAACATGAGATCTGCAGCCCCTTGATGCCCCGGCGCAACGCTTTGAGGAAAACGTGTGCAGAGATAGTAAATGAGGTCAGACAGTCCCTACGAGTTCAGTCCACTCACCGGCCATTTACTCCCAGAGATGGACATAGACAACTTTTTGGGAGCGCCTCTATTCGTGACAACAGACCACCTTCTGTTTTTAGGTTAGTCAGAAATGGCACTTCTGTGAAGATCTAAAAAAAACTGTGGTTCCGATGAAAGTAATCGTTTGTTTTTGTTGGGGTCTTTTTTTACTCTGTAGCCTTCATGCTCAAAGTTTTGATGCTTCAGACTCCAGGCCAGGTTCAGGGACTCGTCTCTCTCCTTTGGATCATGTATGTTCTTATCACACATAAACACACAATATGCATTGTAGTCTAAGCAGGAAGGTTATCCCAGAATAAGGGTCAATTTTCAGTATGTACACTTCTAATCTTCAGTGGATAAATAAACTTGTAATCTTGGAGCAAAGCAGTAAATTGGATAATAGGCCAGTACACCTCTGTGCACCAGCTAAATATGCTAAATATGCTAATTAAATAGCATTTAAGTTTTAAAAAACAAATGCAAAGGAAGCAATAAATGCAATGAAGTTTCTCTGCTTATAAAAGTGCTGATGTCTCAAGTGAATTTTTCCTCTGGCTAATACTCAGCGCTTGATGTTTGTGCTTTGCCAGAAGCCAAAGTTTTCAGTCCCCTGTGATGTTGACGATCCATTCAAAGCCTTACCCAAACCTCCTACTAGCCCAGTGAAACCGCGTAGGGGGCTGGCAGGGGCAGGAGTACGAGCACGCCTCCTCAGACCTGGATCTCTCACCAGGTTACCGCCTTTAGAAGGACACCGAAATGGTAAAGAAGGGGGGAAAAGATGTTAATGAAGCTCAACTTACGGTACAAGAGATCGCAGTAAAAAAAAAAAGCACCCTTACTGTGCTTACTATGAAATGCTAGTAACCCAGTTTATTAGGAACTGTTTAATATGTACGAGATAAATAAAAAAACAACAACAACACATCATTCATTTTCCTCCGTGTCCTGCATAGACACGAGTGCTGAAGCAGTTTTCTGAAAGGGGAATGAATGGAGCCATTCACATGCTGACATTTTACCTGATTTACATTCTCTGTGGTGGGGCTTGGTAAAAAGCATAATATACGCCTGCTGTTTTGAGTGGAAAATGACTACTCACTCTCAAACCTTTCCCTACAAAACTGCTCAGCTATTTAGAGCAGTAAAACAGATAATGGAGACTGACTAAGCCCTTTATCTGTATACATTTACTGTATATGTGCACTGTGTTAATGTGTATGAATAGAGACTTGTACTTTTACCTAATGAAGGAAATAGAAACGTTGCTATAAATAACTTCTTGCCACATCTTTTCCACGTGTTCAGTGAAAGAGCCACTGAATGCAGGCCCAGGACAAAAGCAGCTGTCAGCTAAGCAACTTTCCAGTACAGACCACACCGCAGGTTACAGTGGTCCTGTCAAACCCGGCCCTCACACAGCAGCAAGTGAAAGGTACGCTTTCTGTTCTTCTGTTTCACTTGGAAGAAACAGTATGTCCTTCGGTCTCCACCCTTCCACCCTCCCGATCTTTAACAGTAATGACAGTTCGACAATGAGTTTAAGATTTATTGACACGCAAGGGTGCAGGGGTAGCCATTACTACACTGAGCTGATTGGGCCTCCCTTTTTTTGCTTTTTGTCAAATCCTTCTCCCTCTCCTTGCTTTGTTTCCTCTCTTTCTTATATTGTCTTTGGGTTGTGGTTCATAAGTAAACCAGACTACTGGGCAGAGGATCAAAGCAGCAAATGCGTCAGTAAAGCTGATATGAGTATAGTTGTTTATTTTGTACCTAAATGCCCATCCCTGTAACTGGCAGTACATTTTTTTTAAATTCTACAAGGACTAACTTTATCAGTATTTTTATGTTCCTGTAGGATTTTTTGTATTTTACTTTTTTTAAAATTGTGATCTCTTGGAGAATACTTCTTCTGTTTGCAGAAAAATGTAAATGAGGCAATAAGTCAAAAGTAGGGACTATTACTTTTAAACTTGTCGTGAACTTATTCCGAAGGATTTTAAAACTATCGTCTGCTTGACCCACGGCCAACCATTGTTCATATGTTCAACTGTAGCCGAATAGCTGAAGTCAGTTAGACCAGCAGTGGGGTCACTAACAAATAGATAGAATGAATTCTTTAACTTCAGGCAAGCGACCCCTTTTAAACCCTCATATACATCACTGTACACCATATCTTGGTCAAGTCGAGCTTCTTCTTCCCATCGAAACTGTCTCTATCTGTCATTACTAGCAAATGTCAGCTTTTACATTTCCATAGTGCACAGAGGCTAAAAGCTCTGCTTTTTTTTGCCGACCTCATCAGCTGTGTGTCAGCACGAGGGGCATAACTCTGACCGTGAGGTCGGGGGCTGTCGTTACAATCCATTTGCCCATCGATTGGGTGGGGCAGTTGGGGCTGCTGAAGGGGGGTGAGCAGACCATAAAACACTTTTACAGGAAATCTGGGCCATGGCCTCAAGCTCAACCTCCTACCTAATACCAAGTTAACATGCTATGTTTGTATAACTTGTTGCTGACAAAGAGAAGTCCCAAGTGAGAAAACTGGGGTCACGTTATTATTACACAAAATGGGCTTGAAGACTTCCCCTTTTTGATTCTTTCTAGGTCAGAGTTTTTAAAGCACAGTTCTTTAGTGTTGCAAGGAACTGTATAAAAGAGACATTAGACAGAGGAGAACAATGAAAAATCACATAGAGCCAAGGCAGAAGCACACTGCAAGTGGAAATGGACGCAGCTGGACAGATTAATATGATGAGTTGGATGAGATATAAAGATAGGGGAGATTAGACATCCACTAGGTTCTTTTTCTCCAATAAGCCAGAGCTCTATAGCTCCAAATGGCTCTCTATTAGATTTGGGTGCCCATCTGGGCAAGACTGGCAGCAGCGTGTATTGTGACTGCAGTGCACTGGCCAGGCCTAAGACAGGGATGAGGTCATGTCTCCGAGAATGCCGAATCACACAAAGAGGCCTTATTATCGGGCTCTTAATCCTATCATACAGAGCTAAAGCCCCCTGACATTCACTGTAGCATACCCTAGCCAGCACTCCCTACTCCATATGCCCCGTGTGCCAGATTTTAACATTCATCAAATCACCAAGGTGAGTGTGCTATATTATAATGCCCCAAAACTGTATATTAATCAAAGAGCATCAAACAAGCTTCTTCTGAGGATTCTTCATTGAAATGAAAAGATAATAGCTGCCAAATCTCATATCTGTCACTTGTATGTAAAAGTTCAAAGAAATAACAAATCCTGAGAGTTAACCTGTGATATTACAGAAGCTTCAGTCCTTGTTTTTGTCTTCTACAGGAGTGGTTACACCTTTCAATGTTTTTAAAGCTGATTCCCTCTTTACATATTTGTGTGCTTTTTGCAGTAAATCTTACAGTTACAGAAAGTCATTAGGTATTAATTGGTCATAAGAAACGGCACCTGTCATGTAATATAGAATATACTGGAGCACTGAGTCATTATCTTTGAGTGTGGGTGGAACAGTGCAGAGTTTAAATGCAGACACTCAGATCTAAGAGTGACATGCAAGGGCGAGCCACAACACATAACACAGCATGACACTTGGGCGTGTTTTTGGGAGCACATTACGGTTATTGCAGAACAAATTGTAAGGTTTTGGAGACGGCTCGCAGTGACAAAGCATGAACACCTTTAACCAGACTGCCCACAAAGCTGAGATCTTAGTTCCTGTCTGTTGGGGATTGCAGTTGTGCATCCTGCAAAGCAGCACACCTCTAGACAAACAAAAAAAAATTAAAATTAAAAAGTGGTCACACAGCAACGTTCGGGTACACACATATCTGCATGGGTGCAAATGTACATGCACAGACACACAGATACAGTGAAGCAGGGGAGCCTGTACACGTTTCAATCACTGTTGCAACAGTGACACCTAGTGCTTGTTGATGAAAATAGACCTTACGTTTTGTTCACAGGGTGTAAAATCAGCAAAACATAAATAAATAATAATAATAAATATATTTTATTTTTTAAGAGCCAGAGCCCCTAGAGCCTCTTCATTTTAACTCTTATTTGTGTATTTTATCTAAACCCTATATAGTCAGGCTCTTTGTGTGTTTTTCAGAATAGTGCAGAGTGATGTGGACTCAGGAGTAAGACCCAAAGACTGCAAAGGAGATAGCACAACAGGTTTGTTCACATCCACTAAATGAAGCTCACTGTCTTTTTTTGTATGGTGTTGTGCATAATAAACACAAATGGTACATTTTGTACAGCGTGTAAAAGTAGAAATGTACTTGGTTTCACTCAGGCACAACGTAGAGCAAAATTAGTACAAACAGATCTAAATAAGAAATCTCTCTGTTTACTCTTGAGCCCAGAAAGGTTTCACGTGCAACAGAAATAAACTTTGATTGGGGTGTTGTTGCTAAGGGCGCAAGTTTTACCATGACAGGCAGTCAGCCAATAGGTTAGAGAAGTTTTGGTTCGTGCAGCCGCAGCTTCCTGCATCACACCAAGCAAGGGTTATGCAAATATTCAGCAAGAAAAAAAAAAAACAAAAAACAGGCACACTGTGTGCAAGAGATTGCACAAGTTAACGTGCGCAAGCTCACATGCCCACATGCCGACAAATCAGAGGAAGTCTAGCTGTGGATGGTGACCTTTTCACTGTGGCATCAAACTTCCTGCTGTTATATTTTAAGACTGTGAACTTGTGAACTGTGGTTGTCGCTTTTGTTTTCTGAGGTGGTAATTGGCTAACTGCAATTCTTTCTGCACATTTCAGAGCCAGAGCGTGGAGACAACAAGGGCAACACAGAGGAGGATGCAGAGTCACTGATGTGGAATAATGTGATCGTTCCTCTCCTTCAGAAACTAGAGAGTGTGGCTGCAGGTATTGTGGCCAGTGTAATAAAGAAACCCCCGAAACACGGTCCAAATATAGAACATTCAAATGCATTCAAATCATCAAAATATTATATATAACCCTTTGGGCCTGAATGTTTCCAGAGCCAATCTAAAGTGGATTGTGGTTAAGGCACTTATTTTTATCTTTTTATTTGTGCTAACCTTCTCATATTCATACCTATTTCCTGTGTTTCAAGAGCACTTTTTATTTACAGCCAGCAGGCTGAAAAATAGATTTTTCAACACTGGCAGATAGTCATGCACAAAGTCTCACAAAATGAAAAAGTACTGTCATTTTAGCTGCCAAAGAAAGAAAGAGTAATGTTATGCTTGGCATCCATACAGAATTGTCTTGCCTGCAACTGGAGTCTGACAGCCATAAAATGAAATCTATGGCTGTAAATATTTTAACATTTTACAAATTTAATGGAAAATTCATTTGGAAGATAAATATTAAATATTTATTGTACCAAGGGCCTTCTGGTGCATGCATAAAAACACCTTTCAGATTCAGAAAGAGATATTCCAGTGAAGTGCTGAGTGTTAGACTGGGTCCAACCTTTTTTAGACATGGCCAGGCCCTGCTATTTATGCTGGGAAAACATTTATTTTACCTCGAAAACAAGGAAAAACTCCACCCTTTCTCTTCCTCCACTAAAGAGCACAGCTGCCTGTCGCTGAATTGTTCCCCTGCATGTTACCAATGAAATCCAAAGCTGCTTCTTGCAAGAGGAAGGAAAATGTTCATTTTCTGCTGACCAAAGGATTATTGATTTGCAACCACACACGAACAGGAGAGCCTTTGTAATGTACAATATGAAAGACACAAAAAACATCTCTGATCTGTATTTGTACAAATACATGTTTGCCCTTTATTGTGAGTTTTGCACATGCTGTCCTAAACTTGACTTTGTTTTTTTGAAATGTGTGTGCTCTGCCTGCAATGCAAGGTGGTTCCGAGGGCTCGGTTGACTGCCTGTGTGATTTGTGTGACCGTCTCCACGGCACGTTGGCAGAGGCGGACATGCTCGGTCGGCGCTGTAAGAAGAGGTCAGGGATACTTCGAACACTGTTCCGACTCATTGACCTCAACTATGCCCAGCTCAACATGCACATTGCCCAGCTGTGCCTTGCTGTGAGTCATCTGTGAGTTTGCAAGGTTGTCTGCGGGGGTGTGTGCATGTCAGCATGTCTGCTACTTATCTCTGTCACAAAGCACCCCCGCTATTTTATACAAAAAAAATTTGTATTTTTCTCCCCAGCTGTGCGTCAGTGGAAACAACCTGCTCAACATCTGTAAACTCATCTTCCAGATCAGCCGCACTGAAAGCAACGACATCCTCTTCCAGAACAACTCAGTCATTGGTCAGGATGGAACAGTAGACAACATAGTGGTTATCTATTCTGTAACTCTGGTCTGAAATTTTGTGAACAAATACGACTGCATGTCTTATAGATGCATGAATCTCCATATAGGGAAGATAACATCAAATGTTTTCTGTGTCTAGATTCATTGCTGAGGATGCTAAGCAATGAACATGTGTCTGCATCTGGAGAAGCAATCCTATATTGTGTTGGAACTTTGAAATTTCTCTCTGGAAACGCTGAAATCCTCAGAATATTGCTGGATAAAAACTTCATATGTGTGGCACAGAAACTCATCCAGAAACTCTGCATAGTTGAAGAAACCAACCTCCCCATAGCAGGCCACATCCTTGTACAGGTACCAATTAAAAAGCATCAAATTTTTGTTTCATATATATTTCTCCTTAAAACCAAGATGTTAAACCATATCAGTAAAAAATTTACCAGTTTTTTGACTGATGCAGATTTTTCCACTATCAAATGTTTTGGTTAATGTCTGGTATTTAAGCTGCCCCATGAGAATAGTATTCTGTGCTGCACAAGTAGCAGCCTGCTTGACTGCACTGAAAATTATTGCTGCCAACCACAGAAACTGGCCCAAGTAAACAAACTGTCAACCCGTTCTTCATTTCATATCTAACATGACTCATTGATGAAGGCGAAATAAGCACACAATGACTTTCAGGGTAGTTTCGGTACTGCTGTTTACTTGACTGTTTCCCTCTTATCATAGAATGATTTATTTTCGCACTTCAGTTCAACTCTTAAGTAAAGACCGTACGATGTTCTTTGGAAAACCCCAACAAACAAACGACCCTCTTTGAGCGAGTACTTAGTGACGGTGGGAATGAAAAACTCCCTTTTAACAGGAAGAAACCTCCTGCAGAGCAAGGCTCGAGGAGGGACAGCCATCTGTTGTGGCCGGTTGGGGGGATGGAGTGAAAAGAAGTGAGTGGAGAGGAAGTGCTCAGTGCACTGCAGGAAGTCCTGTCCTGTCCTGAAGTCCTGTGATCTTACTCTTGTTGCAGCGTTTTGGATCAATTGAAGGCTTTTCACTGAACTTTCAGCACAACCTGATCATTATGAATTACAATAGTCCAATCTAAAAGTAGTGTTAGTTAGTGTTTCAGCTTCACTCACTCTGAAGCAGGATGTTTCTAATTTTAGAGATATTGCACAGATGAAAGAAAACAGTCCCATATATTGTTCAGTGTGTGCAGTGAAGGATATCCTGATCAGCAGTAGGCAGTTTCCAGTTGCTATGTTGTACACCATGATGAACAGGCCAGCGTCACAAGCTCTGGCCTTATTACAAACCATTAATGTACTAGGTGTATTTTTCTTTGCTAAGCTACACTGGACTCTTTTCTGTCTTTTCACCTCTGTAGCTGACAACGATCCTGAGGAATCTTGCCGACCTCTCTGATTCCCGTCCACTGTTTGTTTCATTCTCCATACTACCAGCGCTTTGCCAAGTGCTGCAGCAACACTGTGAAGATCAGGATGTCTGCATGAACATTTCCAGAATTTACAGGTATCGAAAATCCACAGATCCATTTCTGTTTTTTTAATTAAATCACACTTTAAGGTCCCTGTTAGTTTCCCCTTTACTCTTTTTTCTATTCCATAATTTCGCATGATGTTAGATCAGTAACACAAGATTTTTCGGCATTATGTAGCATGTAGAGGTGGTTCGACGTATGGTTTTCTAACTACACCTATGGAAAAATATGACACATCACCCTCTCTTATGTTTGATGTCCTGTTTGACTTGCATTCACTTATCAGAGTTTTAACTGTCCAGTACTGTGAATAACTACAAGATTAAAAATACAGAATCATAATCTATGTGAACTTGCTCACCTAAATCATTCTTACTACATACACAGAGGTGGAACCTCAGGAAAGTACATAGATTTTTAGGACATATGATAAAAAAACATGCTCATGGGTGGAGTTAAACTCATTGGTCACTTCATTAAGTGCATCTGTCCAGCTGCTTGTTAACATAAATATCGAATCAATCACATGACAGCAACTCAGTGTGTCTTAATCATATATACCTCCTTAAATGCACAATGTCACAAAGCTGAAAGCATCAAAATGGTTTCTTGAACAAGCAAAGTGTACCTAATAAAGTGTCCAGTGAGTGGATATACACTGTATATAATGGTAACTGCAAATCTACTTTGGAATAAGTGCTCTGTGATATTTTGACAACCTTTTGAAAGGTCGTAGAGGATAATACAGACTAAATACTCTCTGATCTTCATACCAACACCAAACTGAAGCAATCAAGCACAATTTGCATCCCCATCTTTCTCTTTCTGTAACCCCAGCCTCATCAGTTTATCAATATGTGATAAGAATAATTCATGAAGTCTAAAATAAAGAAAATTAGCTTTTTAAAAATGTGTTTTCTCGTGATAATGAAAATATTCAGCTCAGATTTATCAATGCATTTTCCATGTTGATTTAATGTCACCATATTTAGTCACCCTAGCAGGGCAGTGAGTTGAGTGGAGTGGTCTATGGTATTTTTTGTCCCCTCTCACCCTCAGTAAACTTTCTTCATATTCTGAGTGCCGCCTCGCTCTGGCTCAGACCCCCGACTGCTACCAGCTATTTTTAGAGCTGTTGAGCAAACATCACCAAAAACAGGTGAGTCCACAAGCCTCCTCTGTGTTCTTGTGTGTGCTCGAGACTTTTCAGAATTAAAGAGAGGTGTTCTTCTTGTTTGTAAGCATGTCTATGTGGGGGTTTTTTTACACTAAGTTACTTATGCACCTTTACTGGACTGTTTACTTGTTTTATATGAATTGTTTATTACTATAAAAATTTCTCCTCTGCTGTGTGTTTGATTAGATATTTAATCAACCAGATGAGTATGCAAAAAGACATGAAAATGGAGGAGAGAAGGAAAGATTGAATAGGCACAGAAGAAGAAGTGATTCAGAAGTGGAAGGGAAGCTAGACTAGGGAAGGAAGGAAGAGAATATGGAGGGAAGAGGAGAGGATGAATGTGGGACTTTGGCAACTAGACTCGACTCACAAGTGCTTCTCATTTCATTTGGAATAAACTGACACCCACAGATACAAACACACACGCATAAACATAAACACACTGGATAGCAAAACATGTAATAAACATCCTGGGACACCACGTCCCGTCCTCATATCAGGGTCGGTACACGTTAATGGGAGACACGAGTGCGCTCTCACCTGCTCTGTAGGGTGTGACGTAGTTGTTTTCCATAAGCATGGTAACTCATTGACAAAATATTGTGTAATCGCAGTCAAACCAATCTACACAACTCTAAACTCTGAGTGACACAGGTGCTCGTGCTGCATGACAGGAGAGGCTTGCTTTCCTGTAGGTGGTGTCACACACAATCAGCCTCCTTCTGCTCAGGATAGTCGAATATAAATGTACTAATCAAACATTGCTGATAGAGAATCAGGTGGTTAGAATAAAGATTAGTGGCCTTTATTAAAAAAGCCAAACCTTTACAGTGTCAGTTTAGACAGTTAAACATTTCCTTGTCACTTTCTTTTTTACCTAAGCAAACATCTAATAAATTTAAATCCATAAACTGATGTTTCGCCACCGATCTCCACCACTTGTTCGCAGGATCTTGTCATGCGCCTCCTCTTCACCCTCGGGAATCTCACGGCCAAAAGCGACGAGCCCCGACTGGAGCTCTTTCAGTGCGACGGCTGCATGCGCACGCTTCTCCTGCTGTATGACATCTACCAGCGAAAAGATGGGCCACCTCACACAGTCGTGCAGAAAGGTGCCTCTCCTCCCGTCAGACCACAGGTGGCTGACGACGTGCTGGTGAAGCTGGTCAGAGTGCTGGCGAATATGTGCATCCACCCCACCGTGGGTCCACCTATGGCCGCAGACACAGCCTGCATTCGGCTTCTGATGGAGACGCTTGGTGAGCACAAGGAAGGAGCAGCTTCATCTTCTTTAAGTCAGATCCTTTATTAGGTTAAAGAAGATGAAACAGTCAGCAGGCTTAACAGTGGCCTGTTTTTTCATGGTACGCAACGAAAGCAGCATGTAAACATCTGAAGTCTGATAGGTTTAAATATAGCGGTTTAGTGCACCTTAAGTACCTACGAGGTACACAACCACTTCCCTTGTGCTGGGAACAAGACATGACTTTTGTCAAAAACACAAAAACACACTCCATATCTGTCTGTTCATTCCATCATTCAGTTTCCTCTCAGTACTTTCTGTTTGCTGTGCAGCACATCCTCTTTCGGTTTACCTGTTTTTTTTTTCTTCTTCTTTTTCTTTTTTCTTTTTTTAAGGCTGACAGAAGAAGCGCTTCACTGCATGAGCAGGATGTTCTGTGACATCTCACAGCCGACTCGGTTTGCGTGTGTGAATATCTCCCATGTGGTTAGATGGTTTCAGGACAGGTTGAACTGATACATGGGTGGGCGTTAAGCTCTGTATTCTCTGCTGCCTGCCTCCTACACAGTCAAATTTTCACAAACAACACAGAGGTCAAACTAGTGAAAAATAGGTGGGAACATTATTAGATCGAGGGGCACATCAGGTAAGGGAGACTGTGGAGAGAAGCAACTGAAGGCAGAAACAAAAAATTACTGAGAGGGGAAGACAAAATCTGAGCTGAGAATGAAAGAGCAGATTGGGCTGATTGATGTCCTGTTTTGATAAAGATCGCGACGGGTCGAGGCGCTCGACATTAAAGAGTTTTTGAGGGTACAAAGCGGCGCTTCAGTCAGAACCAGAAACCATCTTCCGAGTGACGCAGGAGACGGTTGACAGCGCAACCGCAATATTCACGATTTATGACCGAGCACAAGACATCTGCTGCTATATCGGGAGCAGGCCTTGTTTTCAGGCTGCTCGTGGTGTCATGGCTGGTTGCACCCGGTCACTTTGACCTATGTGTGCCAGCTCACGATCAAACCAACTGTAGGAGGCCAAAATTAACTACAGATAGCAGCTATTTTTAATCATAATGTCACTGTCACATTAGTTCAGCAGAGCTAAAGGCAAAACTCACAGGCTGGTCACTTAGTTCTGCAGATATTTTTTCATATTTAAACTGTGGAAGTAGATTTTAAAGTTGTGTTCCTGATGGCAGATGCACAAAATAATTTAATGTTACACATTTTTGTGTCTGTGGTGTGTGTGTGTGTGTGTGTGTGTGTGTGTGTGTGTGTGTGTGTGTGTGTGTGTGTGTGTGTGTGTGTGTGTGTGTGTGTCGGGGGGTTGGTGCCACAGAGCTGAGGACAGTGGAGGAGAGCGAGGAGCTGCTAGTCAATGTGGCCGCTGCCATCAACAACCTGTCCTTCTACCATAAAGAGACTTCTGCCATCAAACACAATCAGCTCCATATTGCAAAGCGTAAGGCCGGCAAGCCAAGAGAGGACAAAATAGATAGATTTTTTTTTTAAGTTCCAACTCTTTCTTTTTCTTTGCTCCACAGTGATGTTGAAGTTGCTGCTCAGCTCTAGTACAGGAGCCATGCTCGAGGCCGTTCGCGTCTATGGAAACCTGTCGCATTACGAGGACGTTCGGAACTTCATCATGCGAAACAAAGGTGCATGAAAATGCAGTTTTCATACTCTCGCAGGTAGAGCAGAGACAGTGAGCCTAAGTTTACTGCAGGTAACCCTCTTTAACACTCAGGCACACATCAGGCGCAGAAAACCTAGATGCAGGTCCCAGCTCTGCATATGATTATGTCATGTTTAGGCTACACTTATCTGCAAGGCCAGAAACAGTCAGCATGCCCACTGAACTCTGGTGATAGCGGCTCTCTTATCTTTGCCTCTCCTTGTCTTGGTGCACTCCCTCACTCACGCTGCCATCTTCCTCCCTCCTAAGTGCACCAGTTTGTGGTAACACTGCTCGACTCAAAGAGCAACGAGATGTGCTTTGCAGCCTGCGGGGTCCTCACCAACCTGGCTCTGGATCCTCCCAGCAGGGTCTGTCTCACGGTGGAGGGGGCTTCTGCCAAGTAAGGATGAAAGCATGCTGTGATCATCATCACTGTGCATCACTAGAGTCACTATTATACTGCTAATTATTGAATTCAACATGTCAGACTAGGTGGTCAGATTACCTGTTAATTCCAAAGGGCTTAAAAAAGCAAGCATAAAAGAAGAAAGACGTTATTTATTTAAGGTTTATTTATGAAAAATATTACTAACTTTATGTACACAGAAGGCATCCTCCTTGGGATTTTGTTTTTTTGGGGGAGGGGGTGGGATGTGGGGGTTTCTGGTCTTTAACTGACGAACAACTCCACAGCTACAAATAAGATGTTCCTGATTATCTAGCTTTCATGTTTATCCTTGTCAGATTCATCCAAACATACAGATGTGTAAATTTGGATTTATGAGGCTGTGGTGCAGTTCTTCACGCTTTCCTAAGCGAGCACCGCTCCAACTTTTTATTTCCCCTTTATACCCACCCTTTATCCTCTTTTTAGATAAAGGGCCAGTGAAGTGGAGTTCACAAACCTCTAGGTCATGTGAATCCGCTTAGTAAAAGTCATATGATGTGTGTCTCTGTGTGTGTGCGTGTGATCAGGCTGGTGGACTGTCTGAGAGACTTTGGACTGGGTGATTGGCAGCTGGCGGGCCAGATTTGCCAGGCCGTGTGGAACCTGACTGGTGGCAGCTCAGAGAAAGTATTATACACCAAGGAGAGAGAATCTCTGCTGGAGATCCTCACTGCATACTTAGGTTGGTGTTAGTAAAGATTCACACATAAGGAGAGAATGTGTGTCCCTCCTTTTGCATAAGAAGGGAGGGACACACTGGAAACATGTCCGATTCACACCAGAGGCCCTCATGGGGAAGGGAGGGCTACACGTATCCCCACCTTCCCCTCTCACACTCTTGTCTTTGCAAATTCCTTAGATGAGGAGGAGGCTCTGAAGTGGACAGACAACGAGGACTTGAAAGACTTCCACAGAGCATGCTGGGAGTTAGAGTTCCTACCTGTCGCTCAAAAACTGATGAAGATGCTCCAGTCTGCAGATCTGACAGCCTGAGAGAGTCGGGCGTGGAGTTTTGTGTCAGCAAAAACTGAATTTATACTTTTACAATCAAACACGCCACCACTTGCAGCTTTGTATAGCTGGCTGTAAAGTTTTGTAGTTTCCTTCATGTGCAGAAAACAAGCGTGACCAGAGCTGAAATGAGCTCAGCCGACTCCTGCACTGTAATCCTCTAAATATGCTGAATATGCTCCACATAGCCGTCATGTTTTCCACCAAGGGTGAAGTTACAGCCAGTAAAGTTTAAAGGCTGCAGATCAGACAGGCAAATATGAAACACTTATACTGTAAATGCATAAAATGTCTCAGGTTTTAATTTTATCTAATCATACAGGTAATAATCCAGGATATAGCAAGCAGGCTTAATCTAAACTGTAAAGAAAAAAAAAAAAAAAAAAAGTGGTGTGTGGATGTGATATTTGTTGAGCCCTTTATACTTTGGAACATGTATGGACACATATTTGCATATCATCCACTTTCAGTTCCACAAACCTTTTAGGGTTTATCACGCACAAGAATAATTTCAAAACACCTCTTTGCACGCTCATATGACTGGCTTTGCACTGTATTGTACAGTACATAATGTTTTATGTTGTTTTAAAAAACAACAGATGACCGACCTGGAATTTACCTCATGTGTAAATCTTTTATCGTTTGTGGATGGTGTGGCATTTGAACTTGTACTTAATAAAAAAGCACAGCAGATGAAGAGCAGAAAACACATTTGCTTTATTATGACACAGATATGGGGCCAGGCAGTGCTTACAGAGTTACACCAAGTAGCCTAAACATACAGCATTTCAAAAATCACACTGTTATTACATTGAAACAAATCAGAAACGGCACTTAATGTAGAACTCCCACCCCAGTTTTCCCACAATGGTGACCTTGAACAACCACAAAACAAGCTAATGCTTCAAAACCTGGTAAAACAATCCGATAGCCAGAAATGACAGCAAACATTGTTCTATACATAGGATTTCTCAGCATGATATGAGCGACAGGTGGCTGTCTGATTTAAAAAAAAAAACCCAAACCTTTCCTGTTTTGTATTATTGTGGGGAAAAATGTAAAGGCTAGCGGGGAGGAACGCTGAGTTTCTGCTGGTGATTTTACATTGACAGACTTCTGTGGCCTCGACCGACGGGAATCACCCTGAACTTCCGACAGACTTCCAGCCTCTTCTGGAAAGCGAAACACTTTTTCCCAGAAAGGTGTGACACGGAGGCAAACAGGAAAGTGAGGTAACTTGACCTACAAGGAAATCCCCTCCTTTGAATCGAGACAAAAGCTGGTCGGGAGCAAAGAGAAACTTTAAGCCTCAACCGCACCACAGGAAGGGGGACTACACACTTCTGATACAGTAAAATGAAATTCACATCAAAGTCCCTAGACAGTACTGACGGCAGACTGAACTATACCCCTGGGTCCAGCCTGCTGTTGGTGAAGTCAGCTTTATTATCAGAGAGCAAGTAATTCTCCCGTGCCAATTCACAAGTCATCTTTTGCATAACAGCGCTCAGATATGCTTACTAATGACCATGGGCAATTTAATTTCCTGTTCTTGTGCATCTGAGCGAGCTGTGAACTGATGGTGACACCGATTGTGCTTTGAATGTTTGATTCCTGAACTGCATTTCTCCACATTTTATACAATCTTACTGATGGAGAAACACACGATACATTGTTTTGGGAAAAAGCTACAAAATGATACACAACAATTTAATATTAGTTTATTATTTTTAATCTTTTTTTTCATATATTTCCATATAAAAAGTGTCAGTAACTGACAGTCAGAAAACCTCCTCTCAAAACACTTCCAAATGTACCATTCCTTTTTCATCAGAGTCCTCATCATCATAGTCACTCATTCATCCGTCACCTGTCTCAAATCCACCCTCAGAAGAATGCAGTACTGAAATGATTAACAAAGAAAACAAACAGTAGAGGTTTCACACCTCTGTTCAAAATAAAGAGGGAAAAAAGCTGCTTTTGCACTGGTTAGACTTCCCCAGTGGGGAAATAAGCACAGCTACAACCTCTTGCGTTCGAACGTT
>NW_027052343.1:0-34765 GCF_036321145.2 Pelmatolapia mariae | reverse complement strand
AGATCAATGAACTGCAGAGCAAACATCTGTGAGCTGTATGAAGTGTTTCTGATAAGCTACCCACAATGCACTGCTCTCACAGACACCTGAAGCACACCTGACAGAGTGCGTGTTTCTGTACTTACATGTATTATATTACAAGCGGGTTCACCGTGTCTGCAGACACACAAAGCAAATATGCAGAGAGCATGCAGACAGTGAATACATCATCTGATATCAGCGATACCTTCAAGGTCTGATGGGACCGCAGGAAAATCTGAGACACTTCAACACACACCCACACACCCACACACACACACACACACACACACACACACACACACAGTAACAGGATCTTGTTTTCAGTCTTTTTGAAGGCTGAAACTTAATGACCGGTGACTCACACACTGCAGGCTGCAGTGTGTGGTTCATGGTGAGGTCGGGGGGTGGGGGGCTGCAGGAAGGAAGGTGTCAGCCTGTCAGCCTATCAGCTGACTGATCACCTGCTGATTGACAGCTATGATCATTAGCATGGCGACAGGCCTCCTGTCTCTTCTTTCACAACACACACATGTCAGCTGTGTGTGTGTTTGTGTCCTTGAAACTGTTTCCAGGTGCTCCAGGAGCATCAAACAGAGACCCTTAGAAATGTTACAGAGGTCATGGAGAAGGTTACAAGGCTGCTCCGGGAGGTTTAGTGTCCATCTTCAGGTTCTTAACAACGTTTTCTGGATCTCAAAGTTCCTGCTGCAGTACTGAGGAAGTTGCCAGAGTCTTTTTACTTCCCTAAAGGAAGTCTTGTCCTTCTTAAAAGGCCACTTGAAGTCCTTGAAACAGCACAAAGTAAGATTAAGGAGATTTGGGGGTTTTGTTGGGAGGTTGAAGGACATGTTGAGAGGCTTGTTGAGGTCATTCAGGATGTTTTGATGGTTACGCCAGGTCCTACACAGTGACTGTGACAGTCAGTTGAAGTCCTGGAAACAGAGAGGGAGAGAGCTTAGGAGATGCCAGGATACTTCAGGGTGTGGAACAGGTTTCAGTGAAATCTTCGGAAGGTTGTAGTGCTCATTAATAATTTCTGATCTATCCTCCAGTAGATTCCTCTAATGTAAGCTTTCTGTTTTATTCATAATTCACAACAACGCTCATCTCAAGATGTTTATGCTGTCAGCTCAAACCAACATTGATCTCCTGTGAGCAGCACAGTGAGGAACAGGATGCTGCTTTGGAGGGACCTCAAGCACATCCATGGTCCGGGAGGTCATCTGTCCCCTGTGATTGTGCTGGAGCTGACAGGAAAGAGAAGAGAAACGTTGGAATGTGGAGATAAGTTATTTGGGTTTTGGAAGGTCACTTGCAGTCCTTGAAACAGTTGAAGGAGATTCCAGTGTTTATTGTGAGGTTCATGGAGTCTCTGGGTTCTTGATAAAGACTCATGAGTCTATGAAACAGGTAAACAGAACCTTCAGACGCTTCCTTGAGATGGCAGTGCTGGGATCTTTTATTTTATCTTATGTCTTGAAGGGCTGTTTGGAGCACTTAAGGATGCAATGAGGTTTTCAAGGGCCCTTCATAATATCAGAATATCTGAATGTGTCGTTCAGATATTATCAGAGTTGAAAATGATCCTTTCATAAAATCCAAGAAAGACTTACTGATGTTCTTGAAGCTGTGCAGGCTGCACTTCTGGCTGCAACATGTTTGACAAACTGTTTCAGTTGTTCAAGAGACTTCCCAGGAGCTCTTTATTCAGGTAGTGATGGCTTTCATTATTTATCATGAAGGGAGAATTAGTGGATGTTCACAAGGCTCAAACTGTCTCTGAAACAGCTAAGAAACAAGTGAGGGAAGTTCTTCGAGTCTGTGAGGACGTTTCAGTGAGTTTGATGTCTTAAAAAATGATCTGGGCAGGTTGAAAAACATGTAGCTGTTTTTCCAGAGGTGCTAATGGTTTGTTAAACAGCTGGAGACTCACTGAAGACTATCCTGTAGACGATGAGCTGTAACCAAACACCGGAAGATAGATGTTTGAAAAATATGTTGAAATGTAGACACTGTGATTATTTTCACTGATCACCATGACGATGGAGAACCTGTGAGAATAAAGACAGTGTGTGTGTGTGTGTGTGTCACAGTGTGTGAGTTAGTGTGTGTTGGAGCGAGTGTGGCTGCTGTGTTGCCTGGAAAAGTCCAGGGTCTCATGAAACAAAGTCTCCCATGAGTGAAACTGGGACACAGCGCAGCTCCAACATGGCCGCCGGGGAGAGGATAAATAAAAGTGCTGAGAGCTGAACTTAGAGCAGATCAGATAACATCAGAGAGAAAACACACACACACAATACATCAGTGTGTGTGTGTTGAAGGGCCCATTAGTCACTGTCACAATATTATTCCAGCAATTAGTGTGAAAGAGCAGCACACACTCATTCAGACACTTTGCAGTCCTGCTGGTTTTAAGCTGAACTCTGAAAATGTTTGGACTGTGAACTAATTCTCATAATTGCAGCTCTGCATGTCAGCACAGCGGATTTAAACAGTGCACATTCTCAGCTTTAATTCGATGGGTTGAACAAAAATATTTCAGTAACTGCTGAGGAATTACAGATATTTATATTCTCACTGCTGACTTGTTTAGCTTCCAGTACTCGGGGTTGATTTCACAGCATGTTTGGGGATTTTTTTAGTTCTTTCCTGACATTTTATCACGAGACAGAAAACATTTAAAAAAACAAACATGAAAACCAAACTAACTGTATCTGTAAATGTGTCAGCCCATTAAACTTTAGGCTAGGTTTGGTCTGATTTCCAGTGGAGCATTTTAAGGACTTAATCGCTAATCATCCACCAAGTTACTGACCAACCATCTCAGGTTGGGTTTGCAGATCGAGTTCATTAACATCTGCATGTTTTTTTAATCAAATTTGTTACATTTTAAAACCCAAGTCAAAAATCTTTGAAATAACTATCATACCAAAAATATAAAACTTAATCTTCGTTGTGACATGCTCTAGACTGAACATCTGTCTTTACATGTGGCTAAGACTAACAGTGTGTTCCTTCACCTCAGAAGTCGGTTGCAGCTTGGTCTGACGTCATTCCTGAGTTGAGCTTGTTCCTGTACTAAAGTTGGAAAAACAAGGGGAAACACGCATTCATGCATCGCTAGCAATACTGTGCAGTGCTAGCTTTTTAAAGCTTTTTTTAGCTTAAAAATGCTGCAGCATATTCCTGGAGAGAGTCTGGTCAGTGCTCTGTGTATGGCTTATTTAGGGAGTCACAAATACTCAGCAGTGGCAGCACAGAGAGCACAAAGTTTTACTGCTGTTCACATTCACATCTTGGATGGTTAGATCAGCTCTAAATTTACAACTTAGAAATCTGACTTGAGGGGACTATAAACCCAACCCTTATCCTGGATGAGTCACCAGTGACCTGGCCATTGTTAAGATGTGCTCATGATTGGCTGGTTTTTAGAACCAGCATCAAAAACATCTAAAGACTGACTGTGCTCCTTCCCATAAGCCTGCACTGTAATGAAGGACAGATTAAAGACCAGACTCAGGTTTGGCTTGTGAAGTTTAAGGACTCATGTCAACCTCTCCAACCTGTGAGGTCTAAGCCCTCGTCAGGCGATAACCCCGACTCTACCCTGGTCCGGTGTTTCTGAGAAAACAGACTTGTTTGTGAAAAGACGTAAACCGTTCCTGATGTGTGTCAGATACAGCGGAGATTTCCTTTGTCCTCTGATTGCTCAGACTGGGATTAGAGCTAGCTTAGATTTTTGGTCAAAGTTTGGGGTCTTCAACAATTATGACTTAGACCTCAGAGGGTTAAACTCCAGCAGGTCACTGGAAACTCTTCCAGGGTTCTGGTTAGACTTCAGACAACATCCACACTTCTTTATTGACTATTTGCTTGTTGAGACCATCCAAGTCTAACCCTGCCAGAGAAAGGTCAGTGTCAGAGGTTAACATCCCCCAGTAAGGGTTAGGTTGAAACAAGTTTCAGCATCTATGACACATGATACCTTTCAAATTAATTTTACTACTACAGCTTTCTTTTTCCTAAAATTCTTCTCAGATTTGCATTTTTGTTCTCTAAATGAAAAAAAAAAGTATTTTGAAAAGAGTTGAACGTTAACAGAACCCAACTCGACCTCAATTAACCCCAGATAAGCGGCCTGTGACCTGGTCAATGTCAAGAGGCTAACAAAGGCTGACTCAGCAGTTAGAAGTAGGCTTAGTAACACTCAGCCAGCCCCCAGAATAAAACCCTGACACAATAAGATGCTGATGCTGAAGAAAACAGTCCTGTGGTCTCACAGCTTCTGCTTCTGCTTGAAAAGGGGCTCCATTTGTTGGGACCGACTCTGAGTCTTACTTCTGTGGTTTTGTAAAGAAGTTCTGAGGTTGTCGGTGCAATCGCTCTGTGCTCGTGTATGTTGGTGAGGCTCCAGGACGTGAAGAATATCTGAGAGTGATGCCTGGACCTCAGGGAGCTTCAGCGGTTATTCTGGGGGTTCTGAGAGTCATTGATGCGATTCGAGGAGTTTCATAGGTTGTTAAAGACTCAGGCAGCATGTAGCTCCCAGATGTCTATGAGGAGGTTCTGGTAGACCTACAGAGGGTTCAAGTGGATTATTGGGGAGTTTCCAGGAGTCCTTGAGGAGGTCCCACTGGTTCGCTGTGAGGGAGGATCCAGAGGTGCTTGAAGAGTTTCCAGGGTTTTTTGGTATGTTGAAGGTCAGGAGGTTTGTCAGGAAACTGGAAAGTCTTCAACTGGAAAAAATCACATGTATGACTGTTACACACACACACACAGTGACATGGAGCACACACACATGTATTCAGGCACTTCAGGGCTGTCAGTCCTGATCGCAGTGGAGACAAAGACAGAGAGCAGGAGGGCGGCCAAAACCTCTACGGATAACACACACATCTAAAACACACACACACACACTCCTCGGCACTCAGAGATGAAACACAAACCTTCTGTTTTTTTCATTTCTCTGCGTCTCTCTGCCAACAATGTGCTCATTAAAGTGAAATAACATGTTGAAATGTTCCTTCCTATACATCACACACACACACACACACACACACACAGAGTATCGGTGCCGGTTTAAACCGGGCTTTAAGCCGGCCCCGGCAGAGCTTCACATCAGATTGTGCCCTGAGCGAGCAGCTGGTATTTATAAAGACGAGCGCTGCTGACGTCCCGCTCGCTGTTCGCTCGCTGCGCCATGTCTGGAAGTCATTTCTGTCAGATGAGCTCTGGGAGACGAGGCGCGGTGGCGGCAGACTGCGAGAGGAGTTTCAGGAGCTCGCTGAGAGGCTCGCAGGGTGGGGAGTCACATGACCAGACGGACAGGAGTGAAACCTTAGCTCGTGGTTCTGATCCAGACTTGATTAAAACTCGCTCACCAACACTTTCAGGAGCACCTCAGTAATAAAAGTGTTCCTCTGCTGACTGACATGAGGCTGGTTCAGGTGTTTGCTGTGCTGTGAGGGTTTTTCAGTTTCTGGGGAATGTCGGAGAGTTTGCACAGACGCTTTTTCAGAGGTCTTCCTCTAAGCTCTCACAGCTGTAGTTGAGGTTTCAGAGGTTTCGGTGGTTCTTTGGGAGGATCTACGATTTCTTGGCACCGCTGAAGGAGTTTTGGAAGAACTTCATGCGGTTTTAATAAAAAATGCAAACGTCCTGCGATTAAGTAACATCCATCCATTTTCCTCCACTGATCTGAAGCTAGGCTACGGTGGCAGCAGTTTAATCACTGTAATCCAGACGCCCTTTTCCTCAGCGATGTTTAATCTGCCAGGGAAAGGGAAATATTTAAATACTCTCTCCAACAAGTTATGGCGCTGTCATGGGATCTCCTCCCAGTTGGGCATGCCCAGAAACCCTCCAAAAGGAGGCGTTCAGGTGCTCTAACCACCTCAGCAGCTCTACTCCAGCCTCTGAATGTCTGAGCTCCCCATCGGATCTCTGAGCCTAAAATCAGCCAAGAAGGAAATTAATATGAGCCGCTTTTATCTGGACATGCGTAACAAGTTATATAAAGATTACACAGATAGACACCTGGACCTGAGCTAGTCCCGAAGCAGGAAACAGGAAGTATTACAGGTCTGATCCACGCCGCCTGCCTGCACAGACGCTGCTACTTTAAAGTGTCTTTACGTCTGAAACGCCTGCTAGGAGACAATGTGAAGCTCGTTTCTGAACTGAGCTGTTTCAGCTTATAGAACAAAATGACATCAAGTTAGTGAGGGTGGTCTCTGCCTGTGCAGCAACTCTTGGAAAAACCCAGAAACTATCCTAACGGTTGTCTAACCACAACTTTATTGATATATACCACGGCACTCGTCATTAAGGATCCAGAGGAGGTCGTCAAATGTTGTCTTTACGGGGGAAGATTTAAATCACAGTCCCCCAGAAAAGCTTGGAGCCTGTTTTTAATAGAAACCCGCCAAAGGTAACATATCAGTTACCAAATCCTGAAATTTGGTTGATTTACTGAAGAGTCCTGCTCATGTTCAGTTTTGAGGGCAGCACCGCATTTAAAGCGAGTTTATTCAAAAGCAACTGGAAAACAAACAGCTGGTGGAACATCTGCCAGCTTTTCAGGTTTATTAGTCACATGATGGCGGGACACAAGCTGGACCCGGAAACCGGCTCTGCTGCAGCGTCCTGAGGCATCTGAAGGAGGCAGCTCGCCACAGGTGAGCTGATCTGTGGCACCATAGCAACTGGAACAACTGGACTCTCCATCGTCATGGTGATCACTGAAAATGTGTGAAGTATGTGGAGCCACAAACAACATGAATGAAGGTGAAGGGTCGCAGAAAACGTCCTGCCTTTACTCTCAGAGCCTGAGACTCTTTCTCTGTCGAGTGTTTGTTCAGGCTCGAGTTTCACCGACTGTCAGTCACACGAACCACATGCTCCTACTCGAGCTGCTCTGACCTCTGACCTCCCACATGTGGCCGTCGCTGCGTGTTTGTTGGTGTTAAAGTGGAACACCTGCCGGCCTGGAGCGGCGTGCTCTTACCTGCCTGGAGGAACGCAGCTCCTTACTTTGGAGTTGCTGAGCTTCAGGGAACTCGGAGAGACGTCACAGAGCGAGCGCTGAGCGGTAAATGGAGATTTCAGAAGCTAATTATGATCAGGGACAGCTGCCGAGTCGCTCGGCTGTAATTTTCACATCTGTTAGCTGAAAGTGGAGCACATGCTGGACTCATCTGAGGGGAACAAGCCCAGGATGTATTTACACTCTCACATTTCAGGCGCTCAAAGGAAAAGTCGGACTGTAAGCTTATAGTAAACACAGAGCCTTTCGCTCTCCGCCACTCTGAGGCTTCGGCTGAAACATTCAAAATTCAAACGTATGTTTCCTGTTTGCGACGCGCCTCTGTTCTCCTGGTTCAGACGGCATGTTTGACTGTTAAAGCACACAGTCTGTTTCCCATTCAGCACATCATCACAGCATCAATCGAGTCACGTCAGGCTCATTCAGACTACAGAGAAGGGCTGAAGCTGGACTGAGTACATGACCTAAAAATGTGGGCTTTTTACGACTGCCTTTAACGTGCACGACAAACTGGAAAAGCAGAAAGACAGGAAGTACGGGAAGTAGCTTCAAATTCAACCACAGAAAACGGAGGGATCCTGAAATAGTGGTGGTCAGAAGTGGTGAAGACAGAAGACTGCTGTTTGAGCCGTTTACAGTTTTCTGATACAAACATCAGGAACTTCTCTTAGGCTTAGAGGGAGGCTCCTGTCTCCCTCCCCTCACCCACAACCAGTCACAGCTCCCTGATCCTGCCCCTGATGGAGGTGTCTTCCTTCCTACTGTCGCCGAATGCTTGCTCATAAACTGTTGGAGGGTCTTTAAATTAAAATAAAAAGCACCTGGAAGGGGAGGGGGGCAGTTGAGGTGGTGCATTATCTGTGGATGCCTCCTCAGTGAGGGTTTTTGGTAATGTCAGCTGGTTTTGTCTCTGTCTCCCAGAGGAGCAGGAGGAAGCGGCTCTGAGAATCTCTGCTGCCCCCACAGCCCGGATAAACAGCAGGAGATGGATGGATGTCACAAGACAGCAGAACTTCTTCTGGAGACTTTGATCTGTAGATTCGCACTAGAAGAAAAGAAGAAACTTCCAGATGAGCTGATGGGTCTGTGGCAGTGACCTGAGCACCAACGGACACAGAAAAATACACTTTTTCAGGTGGTCGTGAGTCTCTTCACCTCCCTGCCCATCTCAGACATCTCTGTCAGTAACTGTGAATTAGGCGTAAAGTTAATCTTTAAAATAAACACATAAAACTTTCTGCGTGAACCCCGACGTCTCGCCTGCTCGATGGTGTTATAAATAAAATGCTCCGTCAGCAGACACGACGATGTCCCGGACCTCCATCGGGTCTGCCTTCTGTCTGTCAGCCGCTCATCCCTCCATCATCTCAGCCCTGATAAGAAGCACTCACTCAGTCCTGGTGGTCTGTTTGTCTCTTCAAGGTCAAAGGTCACACTGAAGGCAATCTGTTTGTTCCCGTGAAGTTAAATGAAACTCTTCTGTGCTCCTGGGCTCAAACCATCACCGTCAGAGGAAACGAGGAGACTGTTTTAAGTTTCCTATGATTTGCACACACGCCACACACAGGCCGTTATCTGCAGCCATAACACGGACCTGGAGAGAGCTCGGGGTCAAAGGTTGGAGTTTCTGCAGGAGTTCACAAATTGTGGCTCAACGACTAAAACCAAGAGCTGTTGTACATCATCAGAAGATGACAGCAGGACAGATGTTGTTCTCATTCGTTCCTCGTAATGAAAGCTTCAGCTCATTCTCCCCAGATGAGACAGTTTTACACCCATCACATTTACACACACTTTGTCTGTTTGAGGTTTAATTAGAGCTTGTTTCAGAGATAACGCTCATACCGAATAAAAAAAAAAATTGTGTTTTGTTATGCAGATCAGTCGGGGAAACATGACATCATCAGGCTGTTTTAAAATATTTTCTGATTAAAATCAGATTAATTGAGCCTGGTTTTATTAAATATTCACATTACTGTTCTGAGGCATCATCATATATTTAATCTAAGTGTATTCTTTGTTCTTTTTTTAAATCCACACAATATGATATAATGATTTCCCAGAGTCAGAAAGCTAAATGAGTGCACAAAGATCGTAAAAGAAATTCTGCAGGAAATAAAATTTAGTTCAAAGGAAATTAAATCTTGAGTGAAACGGGGAAAGGCCCTCTCATAAAAGTACGAGTCACCTCAGGCAGATTGTTCCAGAGCCTCTAGTCTCCAAAACGCTCCGGCCCCTTGGTCTTCAGCCGCGCCCCGAAACAGACTAAAGACATCTGCCCGAGGATTTAAAGGTATGTGCTCTTAGTGAAAGGTCAGAGCTGTAGCTCAGAGTGAGGCCATGAACGGCCTTAGAAGTAATCAATATCAAAATCGTTAAAATGATCCTGTGTGTGAAACATTTCTAAGACGACTGCATCAGTTTCAGTTAGATCAGGTAAACCAGATGCTAAGACTTGTGCTGGAGGCGTGATATGACCCAGCAGGATGAAGCTGATGGCAGAATGTAACCATGAACTGCAACCCAAAGACAAGAGTCTGTTAACCATGAAGTACCAAGGTGGCGTCATTTTGTCTGGAAGTTGTGTGCAGAGAAGTGAAGTCGAGCTTACTGCGGAGTACCTAAAACTACCCAATCACAGGGTTGGGCAGGTTAGACTACCTCTACACTCTACAGAATGATCTTCTTGTTACCTGGTTGCATGACTTGAAAGAACAACATTCAAAAACCAAAATCCCGTCTTCTAACGAGATAAACCCGCTCTAATCCAAACCCAGCCCTCTGACTCAGATGCTCTAAACTCATAATTATAACGATTCATGCCTAAACCTAACCTGTAGCTCATCTTAAAGCTGGCCCACCTAACCCTCATCTCTTTGGGTTTGATGTGCCGAGCGCCGTGTTCCTACGTTCCCATCGGGGGTTTAACCTGCTGAGCCTGGAGTGGATCTATCCCGTCTCATCTGGAGCTTAAATCAGGCCAAACCACGTTTCCTTCCCAACCCCTGTGAGCTCGAAACAACACGTCCTCTGATATCTGCGTGCTAACATATTCGTCACTGACGGTGACTCAGACGTAACACGGCTACAAAGAGGCGCCTGATTTTGGTTTTACTTCATAAATAACTGGAAACATTTGGCACAGTAAAAGTTTTCTCCTGGTTTTAACATAAAGCAGACAGACAGGCAGCAGACGTGTCATCGGGCATCTTTATTGGCCATCAGAGACTTCCCTCGCCCAGTGGACATCCTTCTTTATGACAACATCAACAACAATAAAAATATTCTCATACATTAGTGTGGACGTATAAAAGGCAGAGCTGAGTTCACAACATTCAAAATTACTCATTTAAATAAAATTTGTTTCCCAAAACAAAGCGTTTACATTTGTCTGTCCAATGAAAGTGGATCGCTGGTGGACTGCCACTGACTCAAACTCCCATCATGCAACACTGTGATTTACAGAAAGGAGGCATGACCAAAGAGGAGCTCCCTGTGTGCTGTTATTGGCCCGTTAGTGCTTTGACTGGCAGGTAATGGACCAATGAACCAGTTTATGTGATTCAGTAAAAATGCCATTACTCTGGGGTTACTCAGACTTTCAGACCATCGTGATTCAGTCCTGATTATCAGAACTCTGATGACAGAAGGTTTACTGGATGTTTCAGCCTCCAGCTGGAGGCCCACCAAAGTATGTCGGCAGCTCCTTTTGGCAGTTTCATGTTTTCATCCATCCAAAAGTCCCCACCCTATAAGTGGAGGATCTACAGCCAACAATCCCTTTTTTTTGTTCTATATTTCAGTCAGCTCTGATCTCAGAGGCCTTTTCAGTCTCGTCTGTTCCTACCAGGTTACTGCTCTCCAACACGGTGGAGGTGAGTCCAATGACAGGATACGAGACTTATCGTGTCATTTACAGATGTAGGAGAACACCTGTTATATTCGATTAACCAACAGCTCCTTTAGGAAAGCTTTGCATCCATGCATGCAAACACCTCTGCAGAAACACTGCAGTGGACAATCTCCTACAGGTCACATGATTAGTTTGGTGGTTTTAACTGGCTGATCATCATCTGCTGGAGTTACACCTGAGACGATGACCACCATGACAATAATTTAGTTTATATAAAACAAGATAGACAAATACATCTAATGAACACGGTGGCTCGGTGAGGAAGGTGATGGCAGTGTTCAGGTATTTCCTGTGACGAAGTCTGTGAAGTATCACTAACAAAGACTGCTCCTCACATTAATGAGTGTTTGGCCGGAGAACAGAAGAGACTGAAGAGGAAGGGCAAACTGCCAAATGTTGGCCTGATGGTTAATGTTAGTGTTGTAAAAGTGGAAGAGCTGGTTTGTGGGCCGCTGTTAAACATTTATGTAGTGAGGCAGACACACAGTCTCGCTCCAGTGGGCAGATGTGATCTTTGGTCCTGAACCTGGATCATCTCACTCGCCTCCGTGAAAGCTAAGGCAGATTGTTTTTATACGTTTCTCTTTAGAAAATGAAAATGACGTTTCGCCTGAAATGTAGGTCTACTATAAAAACTCTGATCTCCTGCTTTGTGTAAAAATACGATCAAATATCAGGTACAAAAAAAAAAGTGCTACGATACAAAACCATCAATAGTTCACGATTAAACAGTTAAAGATTTCTGCTGTAGTCCTCAAACTTAGTCCTCGTGTCCAACACTGAAGCTTTGAATGGCTTTTCACTTCCTGTGAAAAATGGTCTTAAAAACATTAAACCTGCAGTGGCTTCATCCCAACACGTGAAAGTGAAAGGCTAATAAATGACAGTCATGTACGGACAGTTCATACGTTTAGGCCACAGTTATGGGGAGCTGAGTCTATAAAGGGGATATCATTTAGATGATGGATCCCTTACAGCTGGAAACCTCTGAGGACAAAATACACTTGAGTACGTTCACAACACAGAAACCCACTACAGGTGGGCTTCGATCGTTTGTAGGCACCAAAAACAGTTTAAAAACTTTCAGTCTGATTGAGAAAACTACCGTGTGTACAGTTAAATACTCCCACAAGACTTCCCTTAATCCAGAGAATTTCAGCACCTGAAGAATCACATTTGGAAAAGTTCTGGTTTGAGCAGGGACCGAACATTCCCAAAGACTTCCTTGAAAAGGACACCAGTGTTTTCTGAGGCAAACCCAGAATATTCCTCACAGATTACAAACAGTATGATGCTGAAACTTTACTAGAACATACCGACAGGTCACATCATGAATCCCTTCAGATGGTCCTGAACTCTGGTGTGGAAATAATCCACTGAGAGGGAGATTACCGACCGGTGCGTTTGGAATTCCTGTGACATTTCCTCCCACATGTCCCACATCCCAAGATGTCCTTCAGAAACACATAAGTTCAGATTCCTATTGGTGCTTGAAGAAAATCTACCAAGCTGAAATTTCACTCAAAACACCGTCCACGTCACCATAAAACCCGTTCGGCTCATTTTAAAAGGCTCTCAGGTCTGTGCAGTCACAGTGGCAGCATCCTGCAAAGGGTTTGTTTCTTCTACAGGAAGTACAAAAGAAAGTATCCTGTTTGTGTTTCCAACAGAAAGCAGAATTTAGTCATTTTCTGCCTGTAATTTTTCACTCTTGATGTTTCTTCAGTGGAAAATCCTCCTGCCCTGGAAATCCAGCCATCAAACAGGCTGGGAAGGCATCAAACCTATGCTCCCAGCAAGGGGCGGAGCTTAGTCTTTACAGTGGAGGAACATCCAATCAGAAGAGTCCACATAAGGAATAGTTTCCAAAGTGTTCCAACAGCCTTTCTGTGCTGGATGCTGATTGGCTGATTTCTCTGAGCGCCGCTGTTCAGAGTAGAATTAAAAACCGAGCAGTGACCTCGGGATGATGGCGAGCAGAGCGTTTGACTTCCTGAGCTGCTGTTGTGGTTCAGCGAGACGAGGCAATAGAAATCCCGAGGTTCAACAAGCCCATCAAAGAATGGTCATCTCATTTCTTTGTTCTGATTGGTTCAAACTACTCATCAGTTAGTGTTTCAGGCTGTAAAGCGTTCCCATTGGTCAGAGCTACAGGCTGGATCGGGTACAACAGTGGACAGTGTCAGGGTCATTTTGAGTATTGTGCTGTGACCAGGCTGTGATTGGTCAGTAGAGCATGGTGGGTGGAGCTTTGTGTATCCTGAGCGTCTGGATGGAAGAGAGTATTTTCTTCTGGTGCCCGGCGAGGGTCACGCCCACTCTGAGGAGGTCTCTATGGAAACAGAAAGAGAGCGATGCAAATAAATAAATAAAAATGTAGAGCTCTGTTTCCCTGAGTGTTGACTGGCAGGCAGCCAATCACAGAAACAATAAGTGTCTTACTCAGTGTCGAGCTGTGAGACGATGTCCAGGTTGGTGAATCCGGCCTGCAGGAAGCTCTGCTCGTATCGCTCCATCTTTATGGCTCGGAGCCACTCGGAGACCGAACCGCAGGCCGACAGAGGAGGGGGGACTCGCTGGTCCAACAGAGGATGGGACAGGCTGAAAGGACAGGACAGATGTGAACGATGAGATTCCTCAATGAGTTATTATTAGAGCAGCGTGTTCAGACCTGCAGGCTATAAAATATGTGGCATGAATATGTGAGCATGAGATTTATTCTCCTGTTCTGTTATGGTTGAGGTTAAAATAAGCAGAGCATGCTGGCTTCAAGCCACGAAACCCTTAAAATGACATGTAGGTCTTAAGTATAGCTGCTAAGGTTTACATTTTAACTCCTTTTTTGTTTTTTAGTCTTAAAATCAAAGACGTGTAATTCAGTATAAATTCACATAAAGAAGAAAGTTTTCCCAGGAGCTGCTGTGTTTGGGATCATTGTTCATGACCCAGCTTTAGCTGTCAGACAGACTCTAGAGCTCATGGTCAACTTGGTTGTCTCCAACCATGATGGTGTATTTTACACTTCCAGGCTGGGACATTGTTCCTGAAGTCTTCTGAGTTTTTCTCAGATGGTTTCCAAACCTGTCTATTCTCTTCAGAGAGAGACCTCCTCCTGTCAGCTCTTTCAAACGAGCCTCACATTTTCAGTCCTGATATAAATGCACAGTCTGAGATTAATTTGCTGTGACGATGGACTTTGAATTATTTGGAAATGTTATCGGAATGCTTTGGACCAACAAACGGCTGAAACGTCTGCTTTTATAAGGCGCCCTTACTTAATGATGATCAGTTAATCAATTAATCACACAGGAGAAGATAGACTAGAGTCATGTGAAAACTTTTGTGTTCATGTGACAGAAATGTTAGCATGTTGTATCCAAGCACATGACTTTACGTTGAAGATCAGGAACGATCGTGTCACACAGCAGGATAAAATCATCCCTGCTGGTTTCCACCACACAGTCACACCCAGTCTTATGGGTTTATGGTATTAAATTATATTCTTTACAGTGTTGCATCACTGCTTCAACGTGCTAACTTATTATACTGGAGACTTGTCCTGCTTTTATTTTGAAAGTTCAGTCCCTGCTAACCACCTATACCCGAGGTTTCCTGTTTTCCGATTTCTCTCGGCAGATTGGCCAGCTACTGTGTTCGGATGGACTCGGCTCCACCTCTTGGACTCAGGTGGAGGTCCTCGTCCTGCTATGGAGGGTTGCTCTCATGTGTGTTCAAAACAACCTGAAATCCGTGCCAGGCAACGCGAACAGTGCCAAATACGTGTTCGTGCAAGTGAAAATATGTCCACTTTGGCAAAGAGAGAAAAAATAGTTTCACGCTGTGTCACAGGAGCCTCGCACTGAGATTCTCCCATCGCTTTACTCCTCCTCTGCCCTTTGGCAAATATTTGTGAATTTCCAAAAAACCCCAGCAACTGAACTCGTACACGTAAGGCGAGCTGAAACTTAACTTCCTGTTTGGTCTGCACACAGCTTAACCAGAACCTGAAAGACCCACAGTGAGCTCCCTGAGGCCGCGGAGCAGAACAAAGAGCGGCTGCTCCACCCGTGGTACTGCTTTACTATCTGCTGCTAACAAACTACAGGAACTAATTAAAGGTGGGATTTATTCCTCTCAGAAAGCACAAACATGCACGTCCCCTCTGCTCTCGCCATTAAAACAATCTCATTCTTATCTGACTCTGTCTCCATCCTCCTCCTCGTGTCTCTGATTTTCCTTCACTGAAAGAGGAGGCGGACAGTCGGGAGGACATGGCTTCATTTGGAGTTTTAATCCAGGAATGTGCACCTGCTTGTGTAAACAGCTGTCAATCACACAGCTGGCTGCCCCACATTCCTTTGTCTCCCTGCCACACTCTGACCTTTGACCCCGAACCCACCAGCTGGTGCCTGAATGACATTCCACGGCTCCAGCCCCCTCCCCTTCTCCTTCATCGAGCCTCACCTCTGTGCCTCTGGGTGAGTCACTTTCAGGGAGGTGGGATTTCGGATCAGCCTGTCGAGGGACGCCACCACGTCGCAGAACCTCGGCCGTTGGCTCGCTCCTTCTGCCAGCAGTCCAGCATGAGCGCGTGCAGGGAGGCGGGGCACTCCGGCGGCGGGGGAAGCCTGTAATCCTGCTCGATGGCGTTTATCACCTGACGAAGCAGAAGCGTGAGAGGCAATGAGCACTCTGTCATTCTGATGTTACGGCTTTTTTAACCATCAGCTTTGGACACATTTGCTGGAATAATTTCAGCTTTTTTTATTGCAAATGAGCGCTAATGATTCGATTGTATAGTTTCATGTCCAAGAACTTCCAAACAATCAAGTTTTAAATGTATAGCTTTTTTCCTTACATCCTGGTTGCTCATGTCCCAGTACGGTCGCTCCCCGTATGACATCACTTCCCACATGACAATCCCGTAACTCCATGTGTCACTGGCTGAAGTGAACTTCCTGCAATCAGACAGTAAATTCATCAAATTATTATCTACAAAACACTATAATAACAATAAGAAGAGGCAGACTTTATCCACTACGCCAGCCTGCAGTACTGGCACTCACCTGTACGCGATGGCTTCAGGAGCCGTCCACCGAATGGGAATCTTGCCGCCCTAAAAAACAAGACTGGATCAGTCAGGTAATAACCAAATTTCACAATAAAAGCACCCAGGTAATGCAGGGAAAACTTTCAACTGATCCTGTTCATATAGAGCTCAACAACAGAGGACCAAGACCAGAACCCTGAGGATCTCCATCAGAACCAAAACAGAGCTGAAAGACCAACCAGACAGACGTGACTGATGATGAAGGTCTTAAAGAAAACATTCATCATCTACTGATGAATAAAAGACTTTCTTCCTGTTAAGAGCTGTCATGATCTGAGACAAAACTCAACTTGTAGCAACAACATGCGAGTTATTAAAGCGAGACACCAAAGACACAACTGGCTTATTTTTTGTCTTTCATGTCTTTAAAGTGGATGCTAATCAGTTCCAGCTCCATCATTTTATTAATGGACTCCACTAGAGCAGCTCTGCATGATTCACAGTTCAAAGTAAACCTTTATCTGAAACCTTGATGCAGTCCCCCAGTCTATCCTCTGTCTCAAAGAGCCTGTTTCATCTTCTTTCCTTTAAGCCAACTGATTGGCTGTCCCTTACAGCAGATGGGTGTGGCCTTTGTGTCTGAGATAAGGATATCAGAAATCATAAAGAGACAGACTGTGACAGTTACTCACCAGAGAGCTGGTGTACGTCGGGTCTGACGAGTTTTCAGTCAGAAACCTGCTCAGGCCAAAATCTGACACCTGAAAAAACACAAAACCACAACTGTCAGATCTGTTTAGATTAGTCGAGCGGACAGGTGTGCAGGGCCACACCCTCACCTTACAGACCAGGTTGGAGTTCACCAAGATGTTACGAGCCGCCAGGTCTCTATGGACGTAGCTCATTTCAGACAGATACTTCATTCCTGCTGCAATGCCGCGCAGCATCCCCACCAGCTGGATGGTGGTAAACTGGCCATCATTCATCTGAAAACAGACAGGTAGAGGGTCAGACAGGTAGAAGGTCAGACAGGTAGAGGGTCAGACAGGTAGAAGGTCAGACAGGTAGAAGGTCAGACAGGTTTACTGATCTGTGACTGTCCCCCCTCTCACCCTCAGGAAGCTGTCGAGCGCCCCGTTCTCCATGAACTCGGTGAGGATCATGACGGGACAGGAAGTGGTGATGACTCCCTCCAGGTGGATGATGTTAGGGTGCTGGAACTGTCCCATGATGGACGCCTCCGACAGGAAGTCCCGCCTCTGCTTTTCCGTGTAGCCACCCTTCAGAGTCTTAATGGCCACGTAGTTCTCCTTCCTGCCCGGGATCCTCAGCCGACCACGACACACCTCGCCAAACTCACCTGTACAGGTACACACCACAGGTTACATTAATTTTACAATAGTTACAATTCAAATGGAAGAACACACCTGTCCAGACTCACCTGGGCAGGTGGATCACCTGTATTTCACTGGGGATAATTTATTCAAATTTAATCCCAACATTAATGATAAAACTGCCACATGAAAAGATTTCAGATATACTGAACACAACACTGCCTGTGCACCTGTCCTCACCTGATTCAGGAAATGGGAAGGTAACACCGAGGTTGTGTTATTATTATTAAAAAACAATCACATGGGCAGGTGACGAAAGATTAAGTAGTAACATTGACTATGGTTATGATAGCAAATGTAAAAATAAACGGTCATACACCAGCCCAGGTGTATCCGGCCGAGTCATAACAACATTGTAATGACTCACAGGACCATCAGCTGACGTTCCACAGGTGTATTTTCCCAGGTGTTTGTTTTCCTTCAGGCTTATTGTCATAGAAATATCTAATATGAGAAAAGAAAAGCCACCTGGCCAAATTCACCTCCACCTGTAGGCTAGAGGACTACAGCCTCATATCTCGTTTTCTCTAATAGGTAAAGGTAAGAAAAGCTGGAGGAGGTTTGAGGGGATGCTGGCCAATCAGACAGAGCGGGGTCACGGGAAATGAGAGGGTGGAGGTGGAGCTTAAAGTGAGTGTAAAAAGGTTCAGGTTGATGTAAATCTGGAGGTGCAGAGATCGGCTGACAGCAGAGCCCCAGAATCCAAACACACACTCTAACGTGAGAGCAGACCAAGTCCACGTTGGCTGGAAGCGACAAAGTTTCCCTAAGTGGAGGCAGATCTTTGCGTTCTTTGAAGACGGAAACAGTAGAGGACCCACAGCAGAACCCTGAGGGACTCCACGTGTCAGAGCAACTAATGAGGTCACACGGTCACCTGAAAACAGCCAATCGCAGCAGGGCCAAACCCTCGACGCCGCGCAGCCCCATATCTACTCAATAAAGAGGACTCGTGTTATTGATACTGGAGGGGTGTAATGTTCCTTTAAGGCTCATTAGCACATACCAGCACTTCAACACCTCCCTCAGCACTCACACACATGTGGCCTGCGTGTGTGTCTGAGCGCGCTCGCCAGCCGGCGGTGAAAAGTTTGCACCCTTGTTTCCGCAGCAACCGCTATCCAGTTACATCTCACCAATGTCATCACTGAGAGCACTACTGTTACAGTAGCTGCACACACACACTCAATCAATCACACTCTCACACACTCACGCACAAACGCGCACGTGTCGTGTTTACTTTTAATAAAACAGGGTTCATGACGGAGAACAAATGACATCTGATGTTTTCTTTTAGTGCGAACACAGCTTCGCCTCATCATGGGAAAGTTAATGTTCCGCTCTCGAAGGGGTCAAAGGTCACAAACACATCTGGAAGACTTTACAAAATAAAAGTCCTATTAAGACCCAGAAGTTTGTTTTGGCTTTTCAGAAACAACACAAGATATTTGGGCTTTTTGTTGTTGTGCTGCTGCCTCCGTGCAGACTCCCTAACAAAGCTCCTAACAAAGCTCCGGAGGTGAACAACATCCAAAAACGCTTCCAGATCCCAGAGAAATTCCTCAAGATTCCCAAAATATACCCCACCACATCCACTAATAATGTGTTCCTGAATCTTTAATGATTTACTTATTACAATAATCACGAAACCATTCAAAGGTTTCTAGCATTCCCAAAAAGGCTGACATCTCTAAAACTTTTAACTGCACAAATGTTCCTTCAAAAGGTTCCTGGAGTCATAAAAACACTCCTTGAGCGTTCCCAGTTTCTTTTAAAATACCCTAAATGGTCTGATTGATGAGAATTTCTTCAAAAACTTTAATGGTTCCTAAAAAGTTTTTTTTAAGTCCTCTGATGGCCTTTCCTGGAGTTTGACCGTGACAGAAGTTTACACCACGCAGACACACAGGTGTGGGTTACCTGCTCCGATGACTTCTTCGATCTTAACGAAGGAGGCGTCGATCTCTTTGGCGAACTCCCTCACGGCCTCATTTGGGTCCTCGTAGGTAAACGGGTCGATGTAAACCTTCATCGCTATAAAAACAGCACAATCATCATCGTCAGTCAACCACGTTCATTTAAAACTGTTTGTATCAGACTGGCTCATTGGCCGAGAAGTAACTCTGTCTCTGATTGGCTGTCAGACTCACTCTGTCCCATTTGGTAGTGCCCACTCTTGTCGCGGATGTGCGCGCTCCTCTTCCTCCTGCTGATGGACAGACAGACAGACAGGTACAGATGGCTGTTTAGATTCAGAGCAGCTGTGGGATTCTGGTTTCCTCAGGAGACACACACACATCCTTTGTTCTGTCGCTCTCTCAGGAATGTGATTATCTCGCCGTATCTTGCCATCGCTCTCACAGTGTCGAGTTTCTCCATCTTAATATAGTCGACATGTCCCACCCTG
This sequence comes from Pelmatolapia mariae, assembly GCF_036321145.2. Taxonomy (NCBI): domain Eukaryota; kingdom Metazoa; phylum Chordata; class Actinopteri; order Cichliformes; family Cichlidae; genus Pelmatolapia; species Pelmatolapia mariae. The sequence goes on along the minus strand of NW_027052343.1, from coordinate 14,935 downwards.
CTCTGTGTGTGTGTGAACCTGAGGTCAGTGTGTTCTATTGTTCTGCTGAGGGGAGCAGGGAGGGTGCATCCTGGACACACACACGCACTCACCGGTAGCAGAACACGCCAACTATGGCCGCCACAGCGAGCACCAGTATCCCCAAAGAGGCCGAGACTCCAGTCACCATCAGCTGGGACACACCTACCCAGGAAACAAACACACAGGAGTGAATCTCAGTGTTTTCACTTCTCAGACTTTAAAGAAAATGGAATAGCATGCGACCTCGTACCGTCAGGCAGCGTGTTGAAGCCGGTCTCGGCACCGAATGAGCCGTAACCGGCCTGAGAGCGAGCACGGACCTGCACCCGGTATCTCGTCGCCCGCTGCAGCCCGTTTAGCACCAGAGAAGAAGACCTGCTGAACACGTACTGCCACTCTACCGACTCCTCACCATCCTGATAAGGACACGTTAGAGTTAGCATTAGAGTAACACAGGAGTCCTAGTAACATGTAATAACAACAGTCCTCACAGGACACAAAAACCAACGTATCTAATTTGCGCTTATACTGTGTGTGTGTGTGTGTGTGTGTGTGTGTGTGTGTGTGTGTGTGTAAGTTAACATATGCAGACATACATTCACTCAGCTCCAGCACACAACCAAACCCAGTTCTACAAAGATAAAATCCTGCTAAAACCAGACGGAATTTTTTTACAAAGAAGTAACGCTCTTGGAATTTTAGATATATTTTATAAACACACACACACTAAAAGACAAAGACAGAACGTAAAAAAGGCAGACTTTGGTTTGAAGTTCACATGGACACAGGGCCCAGGTTAACTTCAGGGTTAACTTAGCATAGAGGTCCTAGTAATGCACGTTAATGAGGGTCCTCGCAACACAGAAAAACCAGCATGTGTGTATACCTCAGGGCTGTAGCGGAGCTCGTAGTCCAGGATCTTGTACTGGTTGTGCACAACTGGGACACTCCACTCTAAAGACAGACTGCTCTCTGAGGCCTCCACCCTCCTCAGACCAGATACTGGAGGAGGAACTACAGAAACACAGACCATTAATCACTGATCAATAGGTTTGTGTGTATGAAAAAATTCTGGGTAATTTAGTGTGTATCTGTACCATCTCTGCTGGTGGTGATGTTGAGCTTGCTGGAGGCCGGCTCTGAGTGACTGAGTGCAGACACGCCATTTAGCGACTGGATGGTGAAGATGTACTTTGTTTGAGGGCGGAGCCCCCAGACGACGACACGCCGCTGGGTCAGTCCGTTCTGTGCCGGCCGGTAAAGAACGCTGTCACCACATGGGAAGCAGGAAGTGACCTGAAGAGGAGAAAGAAGAAAAGGGGCAGAGTCAGATCTGACAGCTCAGACTGGTTCTAATGGTGACAGAGGTGGCGGTGGCGTACCTTGGTGGCAGTGGCGGGCCCGCAGCTGGAGCACAGGACTCTGTAGGTCAGGTCTTGTCGTCCTCCGCGGTCCAGCGGCTCGCTCCACTCCAACGTCACCATAGTGTCGTTGAGCTGACTCACCGGGGACCGAGGGGCCGAGGGAGGCTCTGTGGAGGTCAAAGGTCACAGGTCAGTGCCTGCTGAGTATCACCTGTGGGACACTCAACATCATCTACATTTTTTTCCCTGAGCGGCAACTCTCAGGCAGGCTGATTTATACGGGATACCTGAGAGTCAGGCGGCCTGTTTTCATTCCTGCGTAATGAGTTTTTCTTCTTTGTCTGCAGACTGATGGAGGAGCTGAGAGATAAGAACTTCCTGCCTCCACACAAACATCAGAGTAACCTGAGACCTGTCTGAGTGTGTGTGTGTGTGTGTGTGTGCAGTCTTTACCTGTAAGACCTCGACATTACACACACACAGACACACACAAAGAGGTAATGAGCCTATTAATTTGCCTAATTGCTGTTGCCTGAGGGGATGTAGTTAAAGGGGTGGGTCGGGGTACTTAAAGAGGCGTGGAGGCTTGTTGGCAAAGAGCTCTGTGTGTGTGTGTGTGTGTGTGTGTGTGTGTGTGTGTGTGTGTGTGTGTGTGTGTGTTTGTGTTCCAGAGTTTAAACAGAGTTTAAAGTGGTCTCCAGATTATTTAATAACAAATTACATCACGTCAGTCTGTGGAGACTAGAGACGCGGTCCTAGTGAAAGACACTGTCCAGCTGCATGATGGGAAATGTAGGACAAAAGGTTTCAGTGTTGTCAGAAATTAAAATAATAAAGAAAAATAAATGAAAAGCAGAGGGACTTACGTGTGCAGGCAGTGTGTGGCGGGTCCGAGTCGGCTCGATAGAAACCAGAGTGACACGGGCAGTAGGCGGAGCCTGGGATTCTTGTGTTGCTATTGGCTGGACAGGAGCTGCAGCCAACAGGTCCTGACTCGGCTTTAAAATGACCGGACGGACAGGCTGGAGACAAAGGCATGTTTAGAATTAGCATCCACCTCTAAAAACGCACACACATATGGGTTTGTCCACCTTCACCATCAGCCCGAACCCACATGTGAACACCACATCAGATCTCCAGAAGTGCTACAAAAACCACAGTTCCTCTATTATCCACTAGGGGCTCCAGCAGCGTGCCAGTGCTCATAGACTTCCATGTTAAAAATTTCAACTCTACAACATGTTTACAACCTGATATAAAAAATAACAAAATTCAGTTACACACAGAAGGACGTGTTGTGGTTTAATGAGTCAGGCCTATATTAACAATAGACCAGGTATAATAATAGAGTGCAGAAAACAGCGGCGTGTTTAAGTAAAAAAACATGATTACACATGTATAATAAGCCTCTGAAGGTATGACCTGAAGCGTTTTACATCCAAATAACTGTTTCAAGCTCAGATAAATGTGAGTTACAGAAACCAGAGCTGACATCACAGAGTGTTTTCTCACAGGTGGTGGAGTTCCACAGGGCTCTATTATTGGTCCTCTACTTTTTAATTAAGTTTCATTATATTCTGTTTGTAAATGCACTGGATGTTTATTACTTCATCTATAGGGGGGGTCTACTCTTTTTGTACCGCACCTGTTTAAACTGGTTAGGCTTGAAAAAAAAAAAAAAAAAAAGGATTAAAGTTTAAATTATTAGTGATGTGGGCTCTATGGCTGGCAGGCAGCCTGAACTGGACCTCTGGACTGTATTTGTGCTGTTGGAGCCTTTTGGAGCATTTCTAATACAATTATCTGACCAATAATAAACTGCTGTGAGGTTAATTGGACTAACACGAAGCCGGGCTCCATTTTTGTGTGAAATTCCAGGATTTTATTTGGATGTGACAGCAGCCAAATCGCAAATATTATACAAACATTATTTTAAATCAATAAAATGTAGTTACACTGCTTTGCAGTTGCATTTTTAAAAATCTTTTAGTAATAATTAGTTCTACAAATTGTAAAAACATTGAATGTGATCTGTTGTCTGAACATAACCAGTCTGAGTCAGTCAGAGAAGATTTGACCTGTTGTACTGTTAATCAGAGCTCACACAGGCTGTTGCCTCCTGGCCTCAGGCTCTAACATGGGAGCCAAAGTCGAGGCTTCAGAACAATGGGACTAAAACCAACAATGAAGGTATCAGGCGTGCCAGCGAGTCCCAACTAAAGCAAATGTTCCACTTAAACATGACAGTGAACCTCTAAGCAGTAAAAGCAGCTCAGTGTGTCCAAAAACAGCTAAAACCCGTCAGTGGTCATCCCTGAAAGTGATCAAACAGTCCCAAAGAAACACACCGGCCTCTCCTGCTCATGTACACTCCAGCAAACAGATGTTTATGAACATCTGGAGCCTTTTATTAGAAATGAAACATATTTGTGACGTAGAGGTAGATTCATGTGTAAATTTCTGTCACTCCAACATAAACACAAGACTGAGGTTTAAAAATGGTTGGAAACTAAAAATGGTGAGTTCATTTAGAGAAAATATTAAAGAATGAACACATGATTATGTTAAAAAAAAGCAAAGAGTAGAGAGCGAAAGCTGGAGGCAGAGAGGTTTGGCTCTCTGTGGGTTTAGCGGCCTGGAATGTGAGTAATTCTCAGAGTTGGGATCAGGAACACCGCAGAGGGATGAAGGGATGAAGGGAGGAGTGCAGCCTCACAGACAATAAGAGACAGGAAGTGACCTTGGCTTCAACAGGATGTGGAAAGTGCTGCCATGATGTCATCACTGGCCTCCCCTGCCAAGCGCGAGTGTAAGCATACACACACACACACACGCATACACTCTGCTTAAGCAGCACTAGTTAACCTCTGACCTCTTCACTCAGCCTGGGTCTTGCCCCTCCCCCCTCCCTCAGAAGCAGAGGCAAGCAGAGGCCGTCGTCGCTTCTGCTGTCGCCGCTTCTGCTGTCGCCGCTGCAGCGCTTCCCGCTTGCAGTCAGCTGACCTTTGACCTCACACAGAATAACAGGAAACTTGGACAACCAAGCCGTCTGTGGCCTGCATCGACCTCGCTCTGCTTTCATCCCGCAGCAATGGCGGAGAGGAGAGGAAGCGTGGAAACAGGACGGAAACGTGCGGCGAGCGCGGAGGCAGGACGGACTCTGATTACAGCGTATTTCCTCCAGAGAAACACCACAGCAGCTGCTCCTGCAGTTTACCCACAACCCCTCTCATTTACTCATTAAAGTAAACAGCTGCACACGACTTCAACGACAGCTCAATAATAACTTTCTCCTTCAGGGCTCCACCATCCCCCACACCGCCAGTCTTATTCTGAAAGGACGCCTGAGCGGCGTGAAGGAGCCAGCACGGCGTGAGATTCCCCGAATACTTTAACAACAATTTATCAAAGCGCCTGCCATAACACAACTATTTTAGAAATCTCCTAAAACTTTCAACTTTAAAACTAAAAGTAACAGAATTCCTGTTTTTATTCCCAAACCTGAGTCGGCACACTGGACTCAACTACGCTTGAAAAGTAAATAAGCGTAACATCTCAATGAAAAATAATCACGTGCCTTACTGTTTTCATCTTCTTTGTAAAACAGCTCAAGTAAAGCTTCATGAATAACAGCATGAATCATATTTCGTTTGCACAGACTGTGATTTTAGTCATTGTGCAGCAGTTTGTGACTCTGTGTGTGAAAAGTGGATTATAAACAAACTTACTGTAAGAAGCTGAACACTTGTTGACACAGCCACTCCTCTACTGTGACCCACACTGTTTCCTGTTATTTACTTAACAATAGTTACTATAGTTACTGTTATCAGTGTCCTAAGTGTGCCAATGACTGTTTTTTAACAAATCTGTATTAAACATTGAAACCGGAATTTCAGAATAGAATCATATCAGAAAAATTATCATTTCTTTTCTGTAATCTCAGTGAAAGTTTCCTACATATTTTCTTTTTTTTTGTCACAATAACAACTCAATGTTAGATCTTATTTTCATTATATTCAGTTCAAACACAACAAATGTTTTTATAACATTAAATTAATTCTACATGTTTCTTAATTAAAGGACTGACTTCAACATTTGACTCGTTATAACTTTAAAACATTTTCATTTTTTGGATGTTTTTCATAAAAATATTCCTTTTACACTTTTAAATACTGGACTCACTTTTCCACTAATTTTGGATTGTTCTTTAATAAATACAATTTTCCCCTTCTTTTCATTTGTTTTAGAAATTCAATTGAATTTCATATAAAAACATAACAGCTTTTTTTTAATCACCTTGATGAACTGAGACATTAATTTATTTGTAACTGTTGACAGAGTTATTTTTCAACATTTGCAAGTTTTAATAAAACTGCTGATTTGCTGAAACACTAAATATATAAATACACAATAGATTTGTCTGTTTCATTTTTTGTTATAATATTAAACACAAACTTTATTGTAAACTCTATCAACACCATTTTACTTTTTTCTTCAAAACCTTTTGTAATTTAAGTAATTTAAGTTCTGTATTGTAACTTTTTTGACTTAAAACATGACTTTAATAAGATTTGTAGGACTTTCCTAATATTGTATCACAGTCAGACACATACCAAAATATAAACAATTAAAGCTTTTCCAAAATTTTTTATTTCAGATTGTTTGTCTATAAATCTTTGACTTTTTGACTCTTTTTAATCTTAAGATCAGTTTTCTTGCCATTCTAACTTTAATAACAACCAAAAATAAAAACATTTACAAAATGTTTTCCTTAAAAACACAAAACATTAAAAAAATGTAATTTTTGGCAGCAGTGATGTCTATTGTCAAACAATTGCCGTCTTATTGTGGAAATCTTAGCGTAGCCTCTGAGACCGGCTTCCTCTGATGCCTGTGTTGATTACAGAAACAGTAATCCTTGTTTACTGATACGTTTCAGGAATCCTCTTACACGGCGTAAGACAACGACTGTAATCTGGTTATAATCTGGTTACATGTAAACAAACTTTGTGATCTGAGCTCATGGTGGGAAAGAGAAACACTTTCCTATGCTTCCATTTCCCTCAGATTTAAAGTGTTTACTGAGTAAAGCTGTAACACTGAGAGTAATCTGATTACTGCTGAGTTTTATCCTGCTTTGCTTTGGGGCCCCTGCTCTCCTGCTTGCTCTTGCCGGCTTCTTTCTCTCACACTGTCAACACATCGCTCTCTCTCCCTCTAATCGCCTCCAGCTTCTCCTCTCTGTTTACTCGGACTCGCAGTTCTGACCACGAAGAATTTTAAGTGCTGATAATGAAGCGGCGCACAGGAGAAGCTTTTACTTTGTAAAACAAATGATGGTCGGAGCTGTTAGTGAGTTCAAGTCTTGACGGTGAACCCGAGGTCTCGGCTCAGGCCTTCGAATGTGCCAGATTCATTCGTTCCATCTAAATGATGACGCTTTTACTTTGAAAACTAATAGGAGGTCTTTTGTTTTATAGACTGCACTCTCACCTCGACAGCGTACGTCGGTCTCTCCTGCTTCGTATCCAGGACGACAGGCGCAGCTGGACGTCGGCTGCCCTACCCACTCCCCGTCTTCACCACAAAGCATGCTGGGAGGTTGTGACTGCTCGCCAGGTGGCGTTACGGCATTCTCCACGCACACACCCTGAGCCTGCAGCAGAATATCAAAATAAAAGCTTGTAAACACAACAAACGGTGCTGCAGTTACAGTGTTTTTATTTTTAAACTCAAAGGTGAGCTTGTTATATACAAGAACACTAGACTCCACTGTTGTTATGGTTACCTGCTCCACCAGCGAGTGGGGGACGGTTTCAGGAAAAGAGGCAAAGGCGCGGCGCAGGGGCGGGCACTTCCTGTAGAACACACGCACAGAGAGCAACGCCATGCAGGTGCTCTGGCTTTGGAAGGCCAGGTAAAGCCCCGCCTTACGCAGTCCCTCCAGCCGCAGCACCTTGACATTAGGGCGGCCCCTGGCGTCGCGCAGCATCAGGTTGTCGGCGGCGACTGTTGCCACTTTGATGTAAGGGTTCTCCATCCAGGCCGGGTTAGTGAGCGTGGCGTCGTCAGCGTCTGACGGGTAGTAGTACAGGTTGAAGGTCTCTTTACACGGCTGCCTCAGACTGGAACACTCCATCATGGAAAACCTGCGTCGACACGTTCAGGGCTTATATTAGTTTCTCTGGACCGCATTAATCAACATCAAATAACCTGTGATGTCCACCAACCAGATCTCCACGTAGACCGTGGTCGCCGCCTTCAGAGGGATCCAGCGGGTCCTCAGCCAATAGGAAGAAGTGCTAGTGATCGTACAGATCTCATAGGTCCGCACGGTGTTTTGGTGATCGTCCCTCGAGCTCGCTTCCTCCCACTGAGAACAGAGACAGATCACAGGTGAGCTTTTCATTCTAAGCAATGTAGAGTGTTAGCTATGAGCTAACAGATTAGCTTTCTGTAGATGTGTACCTGCGAGTCATCAGCAGGGTAGCTCGTCCATCTCAGGTCAGATGTGGCCAGCTTGGTGTTCATCAGCACATCTGAAACACAGACAGCAACAGTCAGCGAAAGTCCTAAGCAATTAAAACATCCTTTAAAAACCACCCAAAGTTCTCCGACATCCCACTGCAGGTCTTCAGCAAGCTACTCAAATCTACTGAGCACTACTTTAAAAGTCCTCCACAGGCAAGTAACCACACTCTCCTCAAATACTCCAACGACATGCTTGCTTGTGCCCCTTAAAACATTCCTCAAACACCCTCCTCGAGTTTGTCAGCAACGTCCTCAAGCAGCACTGATGTCATTGGGACCTTTCGAGACTTCTTGGACCCTTTTAAACACCCCAGCAGCCTCCTAGAAGTGTTTCCAAACCTCTTAAAATAGCTGCAAATGTTATTTAAAACCTCTTAAAGTTTGCTTAAAACCTTTTAAAAGACCCTCTAAGGTCCTCAACATGCCTTCAAGTCACGAAACTCCCTATGGACCCCCACAACCTTCTAAAGATCTCGAAAAGCCTCTTAACAGTCACCCAAATGACAAACTGGTAATGTAAGAACACAAGAACCTCCTGATGGTTCTTTGAAGCCTCTTACATGTCATGTAAACTCTGATTGTTCTCAGCACCCTAATACTCGGCTAACAGTCCCTTCAGATGTGTTAAAGGTCCCTCGATTCCTCTTAAAAATAAAATATAATCTTTTAAAACCGCATAAAAGTTACCTGTAAAACTCCTCGAGGTTATCAACAAGTTCCTCAAACAGCAGCAATGCCACCTGGGAATCTTTTCAGACTCAAGAGTCCTTGGAAGCTTTTAATGATCCCAGCAGCCTCCTAGAAGTTTTTAAAAAAAAAAAAAACTCTGAAAAATGTCCTAAAAATCCCCCCAAAGTTCTCCTAAATGCTCTTCAAACCACCTGTAAAACAGTTTCTTCCAACCTTATAAAGCTTAAAACCTCCTAAAAGTCAGCCTGAAGCCTTCAAATCATCCCCACAGTCAAGGTGTATCAAAGCCTCTCAGTCCCTCAAATGTCTCCAACACACTTGTACTTAATGCAAAAACTCTTCAATTTTTGTCCCTTTGAAAACATCTCATGTGTCCAGAGGCAGCTCCTTAAAGTCATGTAAAATTTAACGGGTCTTTTTTTTTAAAATCACGTCTTTTACAACCCCATTTAAAAACACCTAGGTGTCTCTGAAACCTATAAAAATAAAAGTGTTTGGAAAACCACGTGAACTTGTGCACTCGCGTCCACAACCACTGGAAGCTCAACAAACCCCTGAAACCATCAGAACCACTCGGTGACCCCGTGACTCCTCTGCGGCATCTTTGGACAGAGAAACTCACAGAGGCCACAGACGGAGGAACAGAACCAGATCAGCTGATGGGAGTGCTCTGGTATGAGCTGTTTTAGGTTTTTCACTGGAAGTCAGCAGGTTCAGACAGAAAACCCACAGGAGGTCTTTCAGCAGCTTCAATCAGGGAAAGTAAAAACACAGACGGTCAACACAACACAAGGGTTTCTTTCTCCCTCTGTGTGTCTCTGTGGAGGAAGGAGGACAGGTGAAGAAGACCAGGCTACACACACACACACACACACACATTCGAAGCATGCCTGCACATGTGTAATATCTGCCGTGAGTGATGGTGTGTAATCAGCGTTGGAGGAGAGAGGCTCAGGAGGCTTAACCCTGACACACACGGTGAAAAATGCAGACGTTTCTCACACTTCTCCCCTCTTCTTAAGCCTCTTAGACCTCCACAACCACCATACATTCATATCAGTCCTCTGCAGAAAGTAGTCCCCAACAAATGCAACACTAATACGGCTGTTTTCTGAGGATTTCTGTTTTCAGTCAGAGCTTAGAGCCGCAGAAAGAGAGCGATAAATCTAAATGCGCTGGTTTCACTGCTGCAGGACTCATTTACACGGGAGGGTGGTGTTCCTCCACCTTTAATATGACAGGCCTCAGCTCAGGCTTTGATGTTACTGCCTACATCTTGGTGCTGTAGTTCTGCATAAATCAGCGCGCCGCTCTGCTGCAAGCTTAAATTTAGCGTGTCACGAGCACAGCTGGAAGCACTGATAGGGGCATTTTCTGAGATGTGATCTCACTTCCTCGTTAGCAGCGTTTGTTTAATAAGCACTTTTGTTCATTTCTGCTGACTGTGAAGGACAGGTGCCTTCAAAATAATACAAATACATCAATAAAATCATCGTGATGGCTTAGTGAGGCGGGCGGAGGAGTGTGGAAACATTTGAGGCCTAACTGACATTTTTTACATTTTTATGTGGCTCACTTCCTGTTTAGTGTCTGTGTCGCTTGTTGCTATTGGCTGTGATGGATGAATGCTTTCAAAATAACATAAATCCCACATGATGACTTTTGTTAGGATGGAGTGTTTAGGCTTATAAAATCCAATATTATGGAAACTGGCCTTTATTATTATTATTACAGATTTGCTTTTTTAAAAGATTAGTTCTCACAGTTACTTTAATCAAAATATGGGGGACATTTGTCAGTCGTGTAGACGTCCACGTCTCTGTGAACGGAGACAGTGAAGACACTTCAGGCTGGCTGTGCCGGAAAATTGGATCAAAGTGAAAGAGATACAAATTAAAGTCATTTCCTGATTAACTGTTACTTCATTTCGGTATTATTTTCAGTGTGCACGTCACCATTTCAGACAGTTTTTATGTCATTAACCTGTTTATTTATTTTCTAATATGGTTTTTGTTTAGTCAACTATAATAACTTTGTTTTGATTTGGCTTCATCCAGACTATAATATTCTTATTTTAAAAAAGGCTAAAAAAGTTATGCATCCTCAGTGTAGACCAGGGGTGTCAAACATAAGGCCCAGGGGCGTCTAAAGCTCCAATCTGGCCTGCTGGACTGCACTAGATTAAAGTTTAGACCTTTAACTGTATTTTCACGTTTCACACTTTGTGCAACTAATAAAGAGTTCTTCCTGTCTCTGCTAATAATACTACACCAAAGTAATCAACAGACAAACAAAGAAATTAGGCCTGTGCGATATGACCAAAAGCTCATATCCCGATATAAGACATTTATCGTCCCGACAACGATATATATCACATTTTTTTTACATTTTCTGTAAATTCTGTGAATCTCAGGCAACTCGATTTGCATGAAGTTTTTTATTTTTAGCAGGTCATGTACCTGGAGTTAGTTGTTTTGACAGATGCAAGATACTATAGATTTTTAGATATTTTCTTTGTGAGTATTTATTTTACGGCGTGCTGCGGGGAAAAGCCTTTCTAACGTTTGAGTCTAAGGTTTATTTTTTTGCACCTGACGGCTCTTTTTGGCTTCTCATCCGTAAATACTCTACATACTCTTTCACTTGATTCAGTTTGTTTTGAAAAATTTCAAAACATAAACAAAAACCTGTATTGTGAAAGGTTTATGTGGAAAATAAACATGTGGACAGCGTCGTTGTTGCTAATGACAACGCAAAAAAAACAGTCACTTGTCCGTCTGTAGTGTGGTTATATTAAATATAAGAGAAAGAGAGAACTTTAAGAAATTAATATAGCCACTACAGTGACCATCAAAACCATGAAAAAAATATTGCCGTAAACATTTGTAATAGCGTAATGTGAAATGATAGACATTTTCATACCATCATCCGATATGTATCGTTATATTGAACAGCCCTAAAAGAAATCACAGAAAACTTCATGTTTTTAACTACAGAAATATATCTGTCTTGTTTTTCTTTTCTTTTCTTTTCTTTTTAAATACAATGGGTCCACAGTAAAATTAAATAAAAGACAAAAAAAAAGATATTTTGTCTTAATTAACAAAACCTTTCACTTTAATAGTGACAGGACAGTAATGAGCTACAGAACTGTTTACACACTCCTTTCTTATACTTTAAGCCCACAGAGCAGACAGGTTTCTGTCATTTACTACAGCAGAATTTCTCTATCATGGGGAAAAAAACATAATTAATTATATTTCCAGGATTAAAGCGGCACTGGTCTGGATCATTTACGATTAAAGTGGCGTACGAGGTAAAATGAGCATTAGCTTTAGAGGTGCGGGGGACGGTCCACGCTAACTATTAAAACCTTTGATCGCACAGCTTTAAGGCAAAGAAAGAAGAATGAATCGTCCAAACAATATTAAATATTGTTTTTCTAAATGATCATCGACCTGCAGACTGAAGGATGAATAAATCATCCAAACATGGCAGAAATCAAAGTGCTGAAGTTCAGGCTTCAAAGTGAAAAACTGTTCTTACAGTCTGTGATCTGAGTCTTCAAACGGACACTTGTTGCTCTGATGGCCTTATAAGGTCTAGATCTAACCATGGTCCTCACAAAACAGGCAGACAAACACACACACACACAGCTCTGGAGAGAGAGAGAGAGTGTGTGTAAGTCCACGTCAGTTACACTTCATCAGCTCTCTTTAACCAGATTAATAATCTGTAGTGGTGTGAAAAACACACTGACCTGCCTGCGTCTCACACACACACACAGTCCAGTCATTCATTTGCTCTAACAGCTTCAGTCACTTCTCGTTTTAATTAACCAACAGGCAGATTTAAACAGTTGGAGCGCCTGACTCTCTCTCTCTCTCTCTCTGTGTGTGTGTGTGTGTGTGTGTAATTACAGCGTGGAGAAAGGGAAAGCGGCCCTTCCATCGTTCTGCTTGGCAGCAGCTGAGGAATGAAGCCGTCTGTAATTCTCCCCGGGTGTCTCAGAGCGCCTGTACGAAGCTCACGGACACAGATGAGCAGCGAGCGCCGAGTCAGGAGCTCACTGTGTGAAGTACAAGCTGCACAGTCAGTGTGACGATGATTAATCCGCTGCAGCAGACGCTCCAACACCAAGAGTGGAAAACATGATGGAAATGTGACCTTTCTGCCAGTGTGACATGCTCAGGAGAAGAAGGTCAGCGTCTCCTCACGCACACACGGGCCTCTTATTTCTTCACGGGGAGCTCCGATGAACTTCTAAACCTTAGGAAAGTAGTAGAAACACTTACGGTGCTTCTACTTTTGGGTCTGCTATTGTACTAATAAATCCTAGAAACCATGAAAAACCAACAGAGACACAGAGTTGAGTCTCAACATTAGTAGTGCAGTTAGAGCATGAGAGGTTCAAGTGCTATGCTATGAGCTAGCTTGACTGGCTATCAAGCTGCATCCACAGACTTAGTGCTTAGTAACAAGCAAATAAAATCCTATAATTTCACCATTAACCACACAGCAGCCATATCATTGGTCAAAGAACTGCATTAGAAATGCTCTAAAAGACTCCAAGAGCACACAAACAGTCCAGAGGTCCAGTTCAGGTACCAGCTAAGGTGAAGCCTAGCAGACAAGCTAGCAGCTACAGCCGCCTGTAAGTCATGGAAGCCCCGACACTTCAAATGCTGCAAAATGTAAGCCTGAGTTATGAGTTATAAAACCAAAACTGACTTATAAAGTGATAAACATATAGTGGCTTTAAAAACAAAAATATGCAAATATAAAGCAGAGGATTGATGATAGAGCCCTGTGGAACTCCACCACCTGTAAGCAAACACTGATTAGTGTGTAAAACGCTTCAGCTCATATACACTTCATATACACACGTGCTCATGTTGTATTATTATGTTTAGGCTGTTATTAATATACAAATCTGGTCCTGACTGTTTCTCTGTGTGACTCTAAAGAGCATCTGCAGTGTTTTTATTTGACTGCATGTCAAATATTCACAGGCTTTGCCAAAGTCCAAGTACTTCTACTGCAGTTGGACATTTTTAGCCTGGTAGTGTATGGGGATGTTAGAGGAACAGCAGGTTTTGCCACTGACATAATTTTAGGGTTCAGGTTGTGTAGCGGTTTTAGTGACAGTCCCTCTGGTTTGTGTGTGTGCTCTCATCTTTCCTCCCTTCAGGATGTTCACGGGTTCATGTATCTGATCTACTGCAGCACCCGAATGCCTCGCTGCTCTCTGCTCCTCTGATACCGCGGGGCTGTGATGTCATGCTATGTGATCAGGGATACAGCCTCGGATCTTAAGTACTGGATGTGCAGTCAAGTGATAGCAAACACCACAGAAACCTGCGGTGATGTGACACGAGATCGCCGAGCCTGCAGGTTCGTCTCTCTTTTTTCGTTGCCTTTCTAAAAGCTGCCACATTAAGTCGTTTTTCTGAAGCTGCTGAAGTTATGAGCTCCAAGTCTCGACCGCAGAGGATGAATAAAGTTTATGCACACGCGTTTCTAATCAGTATCGCAGCCTGAGCCAATTAAAGCCTCAGCATGTGTGTGTTTGGTTTACATCCATATAGACTCTGTAAACTGCACACACACACACACACACACACACACACACACACAGAGTCCTGTGTTTGTGAGGACTGGGGTCTGGTTCCTCGGACTGCGAGGACCAGCAGAAACGTCCCCGCACTGCTGCACTCTGGTCCTCACAAACACACAAAGGAAAGGAACACACACGCTGTAAACAGTGCATCTGCGATAAGAGTGCATGACGAGGACACGGAAATTACCATGACAACGCTGGCGGGATGTTTACACAAGCCGGTCGGGCTGCGTGTGTGTTGGTGTGTGTGGTCTCGTGCTGCGACTTGCTCTCTAATAAACCTGATTATCTCACTCCTCCCGCTCCTTTCTTCTCTCTCATTCCTCGACTCCTTATTCCTTCTCCTGCCTTTTACTCTCTCCTTCTTCTTCTTCTGCTTTAGTTGCTGCTTTTCCTGCTGCTGAACTTTGTGCAATTTTAATCTTAAAGATCTAAAAACAACCATCTGACCGGCTGTGCAGGAAGAGCAGAAAAACCTAACGAACGTTTGACTCTAGTGCAGATTAAGATTTGTACTGAATGTCATGTGATGTGACATCAAGGGCTAAAAACCACACATCATACCAGCCTGCACTAATGAAACACCCTGTGCACTCAGTGCTTTAAGTACTTCCAGAGGGTCATTTCATTTGCTCTGACTTGTTAAAAAACAACAAACAAGAACAATGGAGCTTTTTCTTTCTGCAAACGTCAATGACGTGTTCTCTCT
>NW_027052342.1:0-70147 GCF_036321145.2 Pelmatolapia mariae | reverse complement strand
CCTAAAAGGAAATAACAGGGTATTGGTGTAACAGGCGCAAATAGTATTTATGAATCATATTTTTCCAAGTCAAGTCAACAGTGCAATGTTCACAAAAAGCTTTTTTGAAATGGCAAGCTTTTAAAGCCATGTGTCATACTGTGTGGGCCTACATGCAAAAAATAAATAAATAAAAACGTTTTTTTATGAATGAGGACAGGGACTGGCCATCAAAGAAAGGAAGAAAAAAAACACCAGTGGTTGTTACTAAGCAACAAGCGCTGCTGTTTTTCACTGGAGAAGGCTCATATGAGGATGTGATAGAGGTTTGTCACCTACTTGTATTTATTGAGTCAAACCTTGCATTCAAAACAGATGCTGGCCTTTGAACCCCCCCCCCCCCACACACACACAAGCCTAAATACATAATGCTGATCAACGTCAGTCATCCACCAAAACATAAAAATAAAAAAATAAAAACACATGGTCTTGATGTTAGAAAGTGTTTCATGATTATGTTCATTATCTTTTTTATTTAAATGGAATCATTTTGTGTGTTTATGAGACTTTTGTAGTGGATGGCTTAAGCTTAGCAGGTTTATTCCCACATGTGACTGTGTGTGCTGCCCAATTAAACTTACCTCAGAGTGCATGTTTTTATAGAAATGTGAGGAAGAACTGTTGGATAAAAATGTATCTGTTATCATCTGTGGAAGCATGCTACAACAAACACAGAGACACACACACACTAATCCAATTTTGGGTTACTTGTTGTTAGTCCTCGTCCTGCCAGGCTGTTTTGACGAGCTCTATAAAGCCTCCCTTTATCCAAATAGGGCTGTCCGCCATCTTTCGACTGACAAGGCGAGGACGCAGGATTAGCAGCGTCTCTGCACATTGTCATGTCAGAGCAGCGTCTTTCCTAGCATTGATTTGTGGTGTCAGTTCATTTTTGGCTACATTTGGCTGTCAAAGCCTTCCTCATTCTTTGCTTTATCAGCTATGACAAGTGGAGTGTTGTTGCAGGGTCAAGAAAAATGTACATGTCAACAAAATTACTTTCAGTAAAGGTCGATCAGTGGCTTCTTTCAAACTTTTGTTAATACTTTGCTGCTTTTGCATGGAAATGTGTCCTAAAGATGAAAGGTGCACTTTTCCCTTCTTTGTAATACTCTGCTAATCTAAGCACCCTCTTTGCAAATGCATAAGGCTTTGATCCCACTACAAACCTCAAATACCGCATGGATGCATGCCTATTTAGGTCAGAAAGGCATCACTAGCACCCTTTCCCCATATACAATGCCCATCCTTTGGTTGGTATGTTGCATGCCTATATAGGCAAAATACCATTGATTCCATTGCTTTTTTGGGCTGTGAATCCCATCCTCGGGGAGTGTGAAGTAATTTGAGTGGTGGGCTGCACGGAGATGCGTAGCTGCAGGAAGGTCTTGAGGGAACAGGCCGGTGGGAGAGCTATGCCTGACTCTTTCAGGCGGCCCCGTCACTCAGAGGACTTGGCTTGAACACTTGACCCTCACCCGGCACAGCTGAGTATTTACGTGGCCTATATTTATAACTACAGCGGGTGTTTGCTGAGCAGTTTAAACAGTAATATATATATTTTTAAAATCTCATGTTTTTGGGAACAGTTTTAAAATTGCTTACACTTTTGGCCAATATAATTAAATATGTCGTCACAAAATTGTTGTTGTTTTCAATACTATTGAAAATTAAACATAGGGTGAAAAACTTGGAAGAGCCTTGCAGGTTGACTGCCTGCCAGAATATGTGATGTTGCACATTAAGACTTAACAGCTCCGATACTCAGAAGACATGTGCAGTTAAATATAAAGCAGGATAATGCCAAAAACTAAAATATTCATTAGGTTAATTTGTTACTTTTTTCTTAAAACTGGTACTACATGTCATGTAAATCTTTATTGTACACTTAACTTGATTTTATATCACAATCTGTGCTTTATCAACAGCTGATATAACTAACAAGTAAACCCATATTTTCCAGTTGAGTCTCTCTCAGCGAACACCATCTCACACACTGTTCAAGTCCTGTGTTGGATCAGAGTTTGACACCTCTCTGAGGACAAGTGGTTATGATAAACAATATTGTTCCTGTCCAAATACAGTGGGCCTGGGGAAGCCCCTGGACACATGGGACTTCTGCCTGTTTTTATTTACTTCTTCTAAAGCTATTTGCCTAGTGAAACGGATCTGTTTCATTTCAATGACTGTAATATATTGCATTGTCCAAAAATATTCCAGATCACTGCTTTCACTGTGTAGTTGTTTAAAAGTCAAAAACTGCACATGAAGAACCCAACCCAAAAACATTTGTCTCTTGGAGTTGCTGTCTTAAGAATTCCCTGTGTGCCTGGGCGGGTCACTCTTATTTGGAATATTCAGCACATGCCTGCAGCAACAAGCCCCCCTCAGGCATCTCACTTGCTCCTGGGATGGCCCTGCAGTGCAGACAGCGTCTGGGATTCCTAAAAGTTGCAGGCTGCCACAATCAGGTTCTATTTGTAAGTAGTATAAATTTGGTGTGATGTCTGGGCAAGCTTCCAAAATCTCATATAACTTGGGCTCAGATAACACTTAACAGTCAGATAATAGTTTTTCAGATAATGTTCAATTACCCATTTGCCCCCAACAGTAGCGTAACTCTCACTCCAGATCATTGGCACCACGAGTCTTTGCTTGCCAACAACGGCTCAGCACTTCTTTTTTAATTTTATTACAGTCTGCATTTTATTCAGGCACCTTTAACAGCACGTCACATCATGTTTATTTGGAGACATGCACACCAAGGTGAGCCCTTTGTAGGGCATGAAAATGCATCACCTATAAACTGTGGTGGGCAAAGTATTTAGACCATTCAGTTAAGTAAAAGTATTAATACCAGTGTAAAGTGACATGTTGAGTAGGCTGGTGTAAGCATACACCACTGCAAACACAATCCAGAAGCAGAGCAGCCTCCATTTGATGTCTCCGTGTTATATTAAATGTACCGACATTTCTATTTCTATTTGATGCACAAGCAGCATTTAAACTGGATCATTTTTATGTTGTTTTCACCTTACCTGCCCTGTACAGACTGAAAGATCCTTAATATGTTAAAAAAAAAAAAAAAAAGATGAATGGGTTTTTGAAATGAACATGGCCAAATTAAAAACCTTAATTTCCCGTGGCTGTGGCTGTGGTAATATTAGACTGTGTGAAATCTATCTCAAAAGTGTCCTCAAGTAAGATGTTTGAGGAAAGGCTTTTCATCACTTTTCATGGAGGCTGCTCTATCCAGTTTCTCTGTATGTCAGGGAGCTCCCATGCAGTGTCCATATCTATATGGGTATTATTATCAGCTGTCTGCAGGTTCTGTGGCAGCTGACTTTACTAATAAGATTATCTCCCAGAAAAGAGGAGCCAACCATCAGGATCAGCTGTTAGTCTCCAGTCTCTTGAGACTCTTATGCTTAGATTTCTCTGGCTGATGTCACATCTATCTACTGTTATCTCATGTCAACACTTTACATCTATGGTTGGTCATAGTGGTTGGTCATTCTGGGTGCTGTTTATTCCAAGACCACCAAGATAGTTTAAACACAGACTAATATTTATATTACACTACCGGCTACTTCTTTAAAACACATTTCAAAGATGTTTCAGAAGTCTAATCAAACAGGCCGTGAAATGCTGGCAGCACATAATAATATGTATCCACAGGAAAACAAAAAAAAGAAAAAACAAGCTGAATGCATGAAAGGACTAAAACATGAGGCATACAACAGGATGTGTTTGTGTTGCAAAGGGAAGTTTAGAAAGTCATATGACATGTCTAGTGATCCTGCATCAGGATCTCTATTCTTAGTAGCTTCATACCTTAAAGTAGCATCTTACTCGCATGCAATATTTTTCCAAATAAGACTGAACCTTTGGAGAGATAGCACAGCCACAGAGACGGAAAACTAAAAACTGTGTCTCAGTTTCACTTTCATGCTCCAGTTGCAAGAAGTTTTCTCTCAGATTTTCTCTTACCTCCAGGCAGGCTGATGGGTCCGCAGCCGTGCCCTGCGTCGTAGTGTTCTGAGCTGATGTAGATGTACTTCTTGCACAGCCTCCACAGGCCGAAGTGGGCCGCCTCGCAGGTCTCATTGAGTTTCTCCACCTTTGGGCTAAGAACTGCCCAGTGGTCCGTTACCACTGCCGTGAACATGCATGCCATACCCACCAGCAGCACAAAGATGGCAATCTTAATCTTTGTACGCTTGTGCATGTTCGCAGGTGGTGAGATTTCTGTTCAGTGAATATTTTCCCCCTGATAAAATAGGAAACCTTAATAAAACTTGATGTTCTGCAATGTAGACACACTGGTCTGTGTCCTTAGGGCTTCTTTCCTCAGTGACTGCAGCACAAAAATCTCTTCTCCTTTTCTCTCGCCACCCAAGACTAGTATCTTCTCTCCTCCAGTCACAAATCTGTGCTTCTGGTTGGAAAGGAAAGGGGCCAGACGGCTCTGTCCTACTTTCAAGTCTCCTTTCCCCTACTCACTGTGAGGTGCTGCACAACTCAGGGGCTGCAAGTTTAGATAAACAGCTGTTGAGGTAGATCAGGGAAGTTGATGACCAAAGTGTCTACCATGGTGGGTAATGGGCGTAGAGGGGGTTGCAGCATGTGCTGGTCAGTGTTTTTGAGGGGCGGGGGGATGCTATAAATGTGATCGGTGAGTCAAGTTGTCAGGCTGTCTTCTTATCTGGTTACACTGCCAGTGGGCGGAGATGTGTAACGTGGACTAACATTTGTCTCTTGTCTTCACATTCACATGAGAACTATTAAAGTAAACGTCTCAGCCTTGGAAATATAGTTTCCCCTGCTTCTCAGTTTCATTCATCACACTGTTTGTATCTTAACTCTACCTCACCTTAACACTGCGTCTGTGTGGATTTGTCTCTGTAAACTATTTATAAGGAAAAAGTGGAAGTGTTTACAAAGAGCAGCAACTGTGTTTCAGCTGACAAGAAAAGCATTTTCCCCCTGGAACAATAACACTTTAAGTCTTCCTGTCAGGAGGGATACTTAATGTGTCTTATGTACTTCATATAAAATTTGTCATAATTTTTCATTTTCTTTTAATAGCTGAAAATGTACTTCTTTTCTATCGTTACAGTATTAGCACCATACCAGATATAGACAAAAAACCCGAAACAAACCAAAACAAACAAAACCAAAAAAAAAGAAAAGCAAAAAAGAATAGAGACAAGGGACACACTTGAGGAGAAAAAAAAAGACAAAAGGTGTGCTAATCCCGTTGATTCCTCTCCGACTGTAAATCATGTTGGCATGGTTTTTAAGAGTTGGCCCACTTCTAGTCTCTTTAAAAGACTCGTGGCCCACTTTTCCCCTGGCGTGAGCAGAGACACCAGTGAAAGTCAAAAAGTCGTCACAGCAGCAAAGTAGAACCGTGAGAGATCACTGCAAGCTAGCACACACGCACGCACGCACGCACGCGCACGCACGCACACACAAGTGTGAGTGAAGCCTCCAGCTGACAGATCAGTGACCAGCTACACCCTTACATATTTCCCAAAGACTTTAAAAAAAAAAAAGAAGACATTTCTGTATTTAAATCTGCCTCTCACATTGTTCCTGTTTTTTCCCCATGTGGCCAGTATTCCTATCAGTACTGATATCACTCTGAAGCTAGTGGAAATTTCATCATTTACTTTTATAGATAATCCATTGTTACTGTTAGCAATGATTTACTGATTCACTTGTAAAGTGAACCAATATTTCATACCAGTATATGTAAACAAATCTGGACTTTCTTTGAGTTGACTATTATATTAATACTTCTATGACCGGATGTTATTAGAGACAATGCCTTTCATACTTTAACCTGCAATATGTTTTGTCTATTTATAGAAACATCATAGTGTGAAGTAACAGGTTAATTAGAAAACAGATGTCTCTTTTTGGAAAAACAACAAAAACTTCTAACATTATCATCAATGGTTGATTGGTTCAGGAATCCATGAAGAGAAAAGAAACTCTACACACAAGGATGCAGCATTTATGAACCTGTGATTCTATATTAAAAATATCTCTTTATGTGCTATCTCTGGATATATAATCCAGGCTGTTGGCTGTTTAATACAGGGCACTGCCTTTGTCAAAGCTTTATCTTTGTACGTTTGAATAAAAGTATTTTTACTACACCATGCTTAGCTATTTTAGTTTTATGAGTTGGAAATGCCCAGCAAGCCTGATTCATATCAGTTGCATTTCATAATCTGTCATAAAGTAAAGTTCATACAGGGTTAGGCAGCAAAGCATAATGTTACTTCAGCTCAAATAAGCAATTTCATTTATTTATTTATTTATTTATTTTGGCTAAAATGACTGCATGATAAGTCATAATTTGTCAGGTAAATAATTGACATTTATCATTGATGAATTAAACATTCATGGTTTCACGTCTGCCACAAAAGGTGTTTAACTTTCTCCTATTTTTAATCAAACATCCTGGCATTATATAATTTGGCAGGACGAAAGAAGGTAAGGAAGGTAAAAATGGCAAAAGTGAGTATTCAGTACTACCTAAACAGATTGTAATGTATTATTGTTCTGTAATGTGTTATTGTAGGCTCTACCATACAATATAAAGCGCCTTGAGGCGACCGTCGTTGTGATTTGGTGCTATATAAATAAAATTGAATTTAATTGAATTAAAGGAAACTCAATAAATTCAAACTTCCATTCTTGTATTATACAACTAATAATAGATAAAAATAATAGATATCAAGATAATAATAGATAATAATAGATAAATAAAGTAGAACTATAATGGGGCACCACCATTGCGTCACAGAAAGAGGAATCCAGGCTCAAAGACATTCAATTCAGCTCAGTTTTATGTTTATAGCACCAAATCACAACAACAGTTTTCTCAAGGTGCTTTATATTTTAAGGTAAATGTAGCAGAGAAAACCCCAACAATCAGATGAGCAAGCACTTTGGTGACAGTGGGAAAGAAAAACTCCCTTTTAACAGGAAGAAACCTCCAGCAGAACCAGACTTAGGGAGGGGTGACCGCCCTTCCCTAAGTCTATACGCCACAGCTGTTTAGGGTGAGGGGAGGAAGACAGGACTTTTAAATACTATAGTATAGGAGAAATATGCTCTCTCTTTCTAGTCCCTGTCAATAATCTTGCTGCAACATTTTGGATCAACTAAAGGCTTTTCAGGGAGTTTTAGGGCATCCTGATTATAATGAATTACATTAGTCCAGCCTAGAAGCAGCAAATGCATTAACTAGTTTTTCAGTGTCACTTTGAGACAGGATGTTTCTAATTTTAGAGGTATTGTGCAAATGGAAGAAAGCCGCCCTACATATTTGTTTAATATGTGCATTCAAGGACATCCTGGTGAAGAACAACTCCAAGATTCCTCCCACCATTACTGGAGGTCAAGGTAATCCCATCCAGAGTAAGAATCTGGTTAAATACCATATTTCTAAGATTTTCAGGGCCAAGTACAATAACCCCAGTTTTATCTGAATTAAGAAGCAGAAAGTTAGCGGCCATCCAGGTCTTTATGTCTTTAAGACATTCCTGCAGTTTAACTAATTGGTGTGTGTTATCTGGCTTCATAGA
Organism: Pelmatolapia mariae; assembly: GCF_036321145.2. Taxonomy (NCBI): domain Eukaryota; kingdom Metazoa; phylum Chordata; class Actinopteri; order Cichliformes; family Cichlidae; genus Pelmatolapia; species Pelmatolapia mariae. Next base: position 62,504 of record NW_027052342.1, on the reverse strand, counting down.
TAGATAGAGCTGGGTGTTATCAGCATAGCAGTGAAAATGTATACTAGGCCTTCTAATGATACAGCTTAAGAGAAGCAAGTATAATGCAAACAAAATTGGTCCTAGCACAGAACCCTGTAGAGCTCCATAATTAACCTTAGTGTGTGAAGACGACTCTCCATTTCCATTAACAAACATGCATGGGATTAGGTTAATTGGTGATTTAAAAATTCACTGTAGGTGTGAATGTGAACATGAATGGTTGTTTATCTTTATGTGTTAGCCCTGCAGCAGACTGGTGACTTGTCCAGGGTGTGCCCTACCTCTTGTTCTGTGGCAGCTGGGTTAGGCTTCAGCACACTGCGTGACCCTGAACTGAAAAAACAGAATGGATGGATGGATGGATGGATGGATGGATGGATATTTAAAATTTGCTTGTGTAACACATGTACGTATGTATGTCTGGATGCCTTACCATATAAGGAAACCAGAATGACTGTTTAACCAGTCCAGTCCAGTCTTTCCCACACCTCAATATAGTTTTGATTGATGGCACTGACATAATGACTCTTTATAGAAGAACAACAGCTGACCTCAAAGACATTAGTTGCTTCACCCTTTGACCTGACTGGAACTCAGGGAGCCACACTGGAGTTGTAGGTGTACATCCAATTCCTCAGGGGAACTTTTCTGGCTCTTCAAATATCTTCCAAGGAAATCATCTCATTTTGTGGACTAATTGGACAGAGCGAGAACCATTACATCCCACTGATTGTAATCACAGAGGACACAAGGTTACATTGATTGTGGTTTATTGTGACTGCTTCTCATTTGCAGGGATAAACCCCCGATGTCATGGACAGAGGAGACATTGATCATTTTCAGGAAAAGCTTAATCACTCTGTGGTCATCTTTGCTCTCATCTGACCAAAATCAGTCACGTTTGTCTTTACATATCTGGATAGAGCCAGTCTATGTTTAGATTTCAATACCAGTGGGATCTTATTTGTGAACACTGCAAATGTGTGAAGCCAAGTGTAAAACCACAAGGAATTCATAATCTGGTGGTGTCATAATTGAGAAGCACTGTAATGATTCTCAGAGGAAGAGAGGATCCACGTGCAACAGACAGCTTTTTTATTTCTCTGTTTTGTGCATCTTTTACTGTCTGCACAAAACCTGGAAATCCTTCTTAAATCACCATCTTGCAGGATGCATCAATTTCTAAAACACATCTGGAGGAGAGAGGAGTGAGGAGAGAGAAGGAGGCTCACCAGAGGAGCTGGAATCAAGGATGTAAGGGCATATCTTTTGTAGAAGTGCTTTCCCTGTGACTCAAAGGCGAGATACACAGCTGGAATATAGCAAGCAAAGTACTCTAAAAATAAGTGTTCCTTTGGATTTGGTTGTTTCAGTTGTTTTAGTTATTTCAGATGATCAAACCTTTCTCCCGCCATTTTTGTGCCCGTTGAATGAAAAAGAACAGAAAATATGATCTCTGTACCGCTATTCATATTTGAGGGCTTTGAAGGATTGATGCTTCATTTTGCTAAATGCCTGCTACCTCAAATCCTCTGCCTTATGTATTTTGTTCCTCTCCTCTCCTCACATGTCATTTGTTGGTTTCTCCTGTTGTAGTTCACCTGTTTGGGCTTTTGTTATATTTGGTCAACTCGACACTCACTTGGCTTTAAAATAAAGTTCCTTATTTAGCATACATGTGATCAGTCTCACCTGTTGCGTGCAGCTGAGAATCTTCTCTATGAATGATGACAGACTGACTATATCTCAATGTGAATAGCGACAACAGAAAATAAAAGCCATTCACATTTGAAACAAAATCATACTTACCTTATTTCTGAGGAGATTTTCTTCATTCTTAATTTTGACCAACCACCAGTCTAAAAAGAAGTGAATGCTTAAACTATTTGATAGGGTAGCTGGTGGCACTGCATAAATGATGATCTCATAATTAAAAGAACAGAGCGTGTAATCATGAGTAAAGGTTAAGATGATTATCAATCATTATTGTATGTGAGAAGGCTATTGTTATAATTTGTAATAATTAGTAATGCCCTCCTTCACCCATTGCAAATTACACTGGCCAAGATTTTGTAAGACCAAAATCTAAGACTCATTTAGTCAGAAACTGCAGTTACCAGATGCCTTTCAGTTTGTATTGAAACCTAGCTGTCTCCTCAACTTGTTGCCAGATTGTTAATCCGCTGATGTGGTTGTGTACACACCAAAGAAAATTCAGCAAAACCAGACTTTCTTTGCTTTAGCTGGCTCAACAAAACCCCAGTGGAAGATAACAATAGCAGTTATTAATTTTCTGTGTTAAGCCTGGATTGCTGCGTTCAGAATCACATATAAATGGATATTTCACTCATCATGTGACTCTTTTTCCACAGAAAATGATCCTCAGGACTACTGCCTACACCAATCAGATACATTATTAAGTAATGATGATAAAATAATTATAACAATGTGTAAAAATATAACTCTAAAACACAGAGCTGTTGCAAAAAAGACTTGAAATTAACTCTGCAGACAATGGTTAAAATCATTCCAGTGCTGTTGTTTATTTTTAAGGTGATGGCTCCAAATTAGAGTTCTGAAACTTAAAAACTGATGGATTTGAACATTGAATGGTACCTCCCAAAGCCTAATAGAGGAGGTGGAAATCACTTTAATTTGTTGGCAGATCTGAGCAAAATTAATCGTAGTGATTGAACAGTTATGTTCATAACACAATCATGTGTTATGTGTTCTAGAGCTGTGTAAAGATTCTGACTTTAAGCCTGACACAGCTTGCTCAGTTATTAATTTCACTTCTTAGTTCACCCGTCTGGTCTCTTGTTACTTTCTAAACCTTGTGCTTACCTCCTCCTGTCTCCTTCTTCCTCTAAAGGAAACCTTTGGAAAGCCTGCATCGTTTTTACCTGCAAACCTGCCTGACCCACTCTCACCCCACTTACTGAATTATGCGCCTGCTCCAGAAACTCTAGAAGTGTGCTGGAAACAGCACTGAGGAAAGAGAGGAAAATTCCTGCAATGCTGTTAGCTGACTTACCTGAAAGACTATTAACCTGATCCAAATCACTGCTGCAATACTTACCTGCAGTTATTTCTTGTTGTCATTTGAAGGACTGTTCATTAAATCTGAACTTTTTGATGTTGTCCTGCGTTTGAAATCTTCTGAGGAACTTTGACAAAGTTGATCTTGCAATTTAGAGGGAAACCACTGGGGAATAACTGATCATCTATCTGAGCTCCCACTGATGGTGGAGACTGAGATAGGTGCTTTACTGGAAGGGACACAGTTAGGGAGCAGTTAGGGCTGTCCGTTTTGTGGTTTACCGCTATGGCGACTGTTGGATCAATAAACCATTTATTTTCCTCTCTGCATGCATCAAACCTCATCTTCTTTTGTTAATGAAATCAGGCCTGAAGCTCTATCACTGTCGGCTTCTGCACCAGTCTTGAGCTGGACTACCTTGTTGCATGTGATATAAGGCATCCGAAACAACCAAGACCCGCTTGACTTGCCATGGAATCAAGAAAGGGTAAGCACACTGAAAGGTTTTGTCACCAGTAATGAACTTAATCCAGCTGAGAAAATGATGTAAAGCAAAGACGCAAATATTATATGCATTTTACTTTATTTTCTCTTCTGCCATGAGTTTAATAAAACACACTCTTTATGTGTATGCTTTGCAGTAGCATACATTATAGATCACTATTTTTATTTTAGTAAAATTCAAAGGCCTCAAATGGAACAACATCAAAGTTGTATTTAGACAACAGATACTTAACTGTGACAATAACGTAAAAGAAAATAGTTGCCACCTCAGCCAGCTTCATTCTCACCTCTGTGATGACTGATGGTCCCTTGGTGCTCTAACTTTAAAGTCAGCACTAAAACTGGTGCCTGAATACCAGTTCCCTTGTGAATAGCTTTCCCACAGAGTCTGACTTAATCAAAAGGTTACTTTGGTATTAGCAACAGCGTTGCATTAATGCTTGCTTATTGTCAGCTGCTTTTCTGCAGACTGTAATATAATTGGATATGTTACACTACACCATTATGATCTGGTTTTTGATGTGTCATAGCTGCTTAAAGGGGTTAAACTCCAACTGCTGCTGGCTAAATCCGGTCTTAGTGCAGTGACAGATGTCGTCCTAATGGCTGCCCGTGCCTCCTGGATTGACAGTGTGGCACAGGGAGTGAGGAATCGTGCCCCCTGCTAGGAATAATGTCAGCCATTTTAAATTTTCAAAAAGAAATCGGGAGGAACCAGCAAGCAGAGGAAATCATATCTGAGTTTCACATTCGTTCTGTAGCCTCACAACACATTCTGTGCTAATAAACAATAGGAAGATGACATATTACAAAACTATTCACATCCTATGCTTTGTTAATGGGTTTTCCTTGTGAAGGCCACCTCTGAGTTTGAGTTCCTGTATGTCTGCCTCTCCACTTTCCTAACTGTGTCCACCTGTGCCTCGTGTCCAGTCCGCTCTCAGTGTAGCCTTGTCTTTCCCTTTGCTCTGTCAGATCATCTGTTTCTCTGTTTGTTCCCCCTGTGGAAGGGGGACAACCCGTAGAGAGTTAGCACATCTCTTGCCCGATGACAGCTGGGCTATTCTCCAATGGATGGACAGATGTTCCCTGTGCTCCATGGACTTTTTAGCTTTATTGCCATTAAATTTTGTTTGCCCAACCTACCTGATCCTGGATTTGTATTTATATCTTCATTTTTAAATGTTTTTATTTTATTTTTTTTTTGCCTGTCCCGTTTGATTTTTAGGCATCAGAATTGTTGTCTGAAGGCCAAGAAAGATGCCAAGCGGATTTACTTTACCAATTGGATCATCATGGCCTTGCCATATTGGTCCATTTGATTGACCTTTATTATAATTATGTATTTATTTTATTTGATTTTTGGTTGTTACAGATGGGACAGACATGACTGGGAGATAGGACAGGGAGAAAGAATGAAAGAAAGAGAGGGAGAGAAAGAAAAATAGAGGGGAGAAGAGATGGTGAGAAAGGGGGGAAGAAAAGAAAAACAAACAAAACACCTGGATCACCTGTATGGAGATAAAAAAAAAACAGAAGAGAAAACAAACAAAAAAAGAGCAACATAATAAATACAACACCATCACAATAAACTAGCTAACAGTAGATAACAGTAGATACTAAATATTAAATGTTATTGTGCAGCACGCAAGATTGACAGCGCACAATGTGCTTTGAGGTAGCAGCCAAGAAAGGTGTAGTTTGTGTCTGTGAACACCCATGTGCACGCCTGTGTGGATCAGCATGCTTGTATTTAAAAGGTTTCTCCATGTAACGATCTGCTAGGGAGTGTGGGGAGCCATAGCCCCGTCCCCCAGGGCATGAAGCAGGTCCCAGGCCCCAGACATCCAGAGGCCCCAGAGTATGAGGACCCGAGGAGGACCACCAAAGGGGCAACCGTGCCACCCTCCTGGGACGAGCTGAGGAGAGCCCCAAACAAGAGGTCACCCAGCAGCCACAGAGCAGAGGCCAGAGGGGGTTGCAGTGACGTGCCCGCCAGTGGCGTGTCCAGCGGGGTGGCCTGGGGGGGGCACAGGCCACCCCCCCAACCAGACTGGCCACCCCAGGTGCCACCCTGAAGCTAAAAAATAAAACTCAATCAAATATTAAATGTATGATTATGTTTTCACAGTGAAGCTCAGATATCCAAGTGTAAGTGAATGCAGCATCGGCTTCTGCACTATGAGCATCAAGTTAGCAAAGGTAGGAGAGCCAAGCACGAAACACGGCACTGCAGAAAACAATTTTTTCGGCGAAAGAAAATGAGGAGAGAATAAATGTCCCGGTAAGTAATATTAAGTTTGTTGAGTTTAGTAAACTTCGGTGAAATTAGAATACCAAGGAAAAAATAACACTTAAAGAATTATTGCAACCGTCGAATATTTCAGACAGTAGGCTACTGGGGGGAGCTAGCATAAGAGTTATGAGTTATAAGATATAATCCAAGTCGTAACATTGCTGTATGGAGCTGCAGGTTTGGTTAACATAGCTGGACTGGCCATCGGGCATACCGGGCATTTGCCCGGTAGGCTGATGACTTATTTATTTATTTTTTTTGTAACGGCATGAACAATGAGAGGTGGTGGATTGGCCAGATGCTGGCCGATGTGTAAAAATAACTCAGTTGTTTGGTGGTGGCTATGGCGGAGCTTCCACAGAGGCCAGCAGGTGTATGAGGGAAGGGGAGGCAGGAGGAGAGACCCGAGGCGGCCGCTGGTCCGAGTGTCAGGTGAACTGAACTTCAGGTAAGAAGTTATGACCTGCAGTCTATCTGGGTCAGATATAAACCAAGTTTAGGGGTAGTTTATTTTGGTTGTGCTGACTTTTTACAGTCAGTTACAATAACTCGTACTGCGTACTAGCTAGCATGACGGAGTTTCTATACAGCTGGGTGGGTGCTATGATGTTACTGATAGCCCGCGGGCTCTGCCGGCAGCCAGCTGTGCCAGAGAGGACCGAGCCTCAGGCCCAGAGGCAAGAGGCCTGAGGGCACCCCACCCCCCGGAAGGGGCCCAGCCGGGCCACAGGTGCCAGGCCCCGCCAATCGGCCACCAGGAGTGAGTCGGTACATACATGAGCGCCCAGCCCCAGACACCAAGAACCACCAACACACCAACGTCTGAGGGCAGGGAGTGTGGTGAGGGGAGATAGGCCTCCATACCTCGGAGAGCCTGAGATGTTCCCAGAGAGGTGGAGTCTAAGACCGAACCTGACATATAGACACAGACGAACAGGCGCACGCAGACACAAACGTGCATTCCCACCCCCTATATACACAAACAAATACTCGGCACTCACTCGACGTGGAGACAGACACAAATAGACACTGTACACACATTCACACTCCCCAAACATACACTATATCCCAGGTCCAGGTACACCTGCCCCCAGAGGGGCAAACTGTACCTAGACCCAGGAGATGGTATTTATATCTTCAAGCCAACAACATGGTGTATGAGGTTGACCTTGTAGCAGTACCATTTTACATCACACAAAAATGATTTTTTCTTTGTGCAGTCCCTTAAGTCAAAGCAATAAATATTGTCGGTTGATTAACTTTATATATCCAGTTTAGATTTGGAATTATGACAATTATAGCTCACACACTTGTTTACCTGGTAAAATAAAGTGTTGCTGTTGTAAAACCTTTGCTATGGCATTTGTGTGCGTGTTTTTTCATACAAAGATAGATAAAGTATGAGCTGTTGTCCCCTGCTGTCCAAAGACAGGACCAGACTTTAAATCCTGAAATCTTATTCTATCCTTCCTGAACAGCAAGATACTACTGCTAACAAGCATGTTGGCTAGTCCTGCGACTGCATGGAGAGGTGACCCTGCCATTTTCCTCTCAATTACTGGAGAAGAATTTGATGGCGCCCAACAGGAAGGGGTGGGGTAGAGAGAGGGGGGCATGGCTTTTTTATGGATGAAAATATCAGTGGGGGCCCATGGCATTCATAGGGCTTAACAGCTTGGGTGATGGTTGGAGAGAGGGGTGAAAGATGAATTGCTCAAATTCAGGGCTGGGATGGAAACCGGGTCATCAGACCAGTTCAGCATAATAAAGATACATCACACACAAGCAGGATGGAAAATAAGTCTATTGTAATTCAAGGCATACTCTTTTCCACTTCAGTGACTTGAATGACAACGATAGCGGGGAGAGCAGGGACTTTACAGCGACTATACAGGCTCTCCTCTCATGGATCGGTAGCCTTAAACACACAGTGCAACCACTGTGACACCGATTTACAAAAACCAACAACCAAATTAAACCGATTCCAGCTTCTGCTGAAAATACCCAACAGGGAAGCAAACCATGACACGGAAGCCAGACAAGCATGATGTACTATACCGAGAATGAGTAATTTGAACTTATACTAGCCCTTCACGCACACACACACACATGCAAAACACCCACTTTACTCCAGCTCTTGTTTGGAGACAGGGAGACAAGCTTTTCAAAGTCTGGATGAGCATTTATGAGCCTGTTAGTTCAGTCAAGCATTAAGTTGGCTGATGCCGATTTCCTTTAACACCCTGTGGTTGCCCGCCTGTCTTTCATGCAGCTTCATAGTAGAACATAACAGGCCTATCAGCCCTGCGTCATTACCTAAATACTTCTACGAGGAAAAGCAAAGGCTATGAAAAATAATGGCATGCTGTCTCTTCGGACTGAGTCTCAGCTCATATTTTGCATTAAACCAAATGTGAAGACAGCTGAAAGTTGAGTTTTGGAATTTGTCTCCATGGTGGATGAGCTTGACAAATTTGCATGGGGGTGGCCATGCTTACTAAGTTAATTATATCCCGTTGACACACACGCACATACAAAATGCGCTCATATATAGTAGTCAAATTATCCCATAAGGAAATCACAATTTAAATGGGAGATTGCAGTGTTAAAAACTCTCCATATATTTGTGTTAGCTGATGTTACCATCTAATGCTAGCAAGCTTGTTTAGCAAGCTGTATTCATGTCCAGTTTAATGCAGATGTGCATATACTTGCTTATTAGTGGTAATTAAATGGCTAACTAAAAAAAAGGATTTCACCCAAAAAAGAAGCAAAAACTGGGTGGAAACAGACATTTTAATGACTCTAGTGAAATCTAGCAGACAACAATTGATGTAGCTGCTTTTGTAGGAACAGCTATCAATGAAAGAGGTTCAAAGAACGCCCAAACTCTAGGGTCCAGGTGGGTTATAAAGTAATCCACTCTATCCATTAGTGGTTTAGACACTCACCTAACACATGAAAGATCACCAGATTGAGACTGGGACTGGTTGCATCAGGTATGAAAATCTGCCAAATCATCAGACATGCAGTGACACAGTGCATGTAAATAATAAGGAAGTCACTGAGAGACGCTAGCTAGCTAGCTAGTCCACTAGCACCAACGTCTATTGTGTTATTAGTTTGAAGAGAAATCTTTTTTGGGAAATTGCTTTGAGCATAATTAATAACTTTAATCCAAAACATTTAAGAGCATGAATGGATCTGTGGTTAATTGTAGTCATCATTGCTATAGTAATGCCAAATCTACACAGTTGGACTATACAAAACAAAGTCACATTACTACATCCTCACACAAAAATCTTTATTGTTTTTTTTTTGAAAACCATAACGTCCCCAACAGCTGATTTTGATATGGATCAGTAATAATACAGAAATACTTTAATATGAGATTACAAATGTCTGCAAGTGTATTTTTTGGAGCATGATCAAAACTCTGTACCAGACAGCCCTCCCATAAAACTTTCCCCAACACAAAGAAAGTAAAGGCAGAAGCAGGAGTCCTGTTAGAGAACAGCAACACAAAGAGCATGATATAACCTATGCCTTTAAACACGCCAGCTGTAACAATCTGTCTGGCTTAGGTAAGGAACTCATTTGTTCTGTACATCGTCCCTGAGCGAATGGAGAACAAACTACACAGGCAGTCTGTACCTATAAACACTGACACATTACGCAGCATACTGGAATGTACTGACATTAATATGTGCCTTGTCACTTTTAATATACAGTATATATACAGAGATCCATATTCATAGCACAATTACGCCATGGTGTGGTAGGCGTGTTTGAGATCCATAACACACACACACACACACACACACACACACACACACACACACACACACACACACACACACACACACACACACAACCCCGTTCAGCAATCTTAGTGAGGACCTTCATTGACATAATGCTTTCCCCAGCCCCTTACCCTAACCATTAAAAATGAATGCCTAACCCTAACCCTTACCCTAAACCTAACCATAACCTAATTGTAACCCTGACACTAAAACCACATTTTGAGCCTCAAAAAGGCCTTCAAACTTGTGAGGACCGGGTTGTGTGTCCTCACGTGACTGTTGGTTCTCACAAGTATAGTAGAATGCAGATTTCGGTCCTCACAAAGATAGCTAGACAGGAACACACACACACACACGGCAACACATATTTATGACATGACTCATGTACATGATAAAGGTTATTAAGATACAATAAAAGTATTCAAATGGGCTTTGAAAGGCTTAAAACTATAAAAGGTGTACAGATTGAGTTAGCACCATTTGTGTTAAGGTACAAACAAATACAATACGATTATATTCTGATAACAAACGGTTACATAGATCACTTTTGCAAACAAGTTTGGCGGGTTATTTTCATCTTAATCAAAGGAATTCCTTTTCTGAGTTCCTAGAAGAAAAACATGACTAAAGGTTCAAGGCAACGTCATAAATGACTACCTTTACAGAATACAAGGACGGGCACATTTCTTTCTGTAAGAGCAGAATATTCCTTCCAGATTTTAAGCATTATATTTTTCAAAAACCAAACTCTTCAAATATTGCTACAAAACTGTGGCAACCACAATCATTAAAAGTCATTTTTCTCTCTCACCCATTGAAATACTGGTGTTTTTCTATCACAGAGGGATGTAAGAAAAGCAACTCTAAATTCGGACCTTTCATTGCTGCCGCTGCCAAAAACAGTCCTGGGGAGAAAATATCCTTTTCTCATCAACTGTAAACATCGAATGTGTACCATCAAGTTTATTGTTGGATACACTGCTGACCTCATACTGGAGTGGTTCTCCTGTTTCCTCCATCCTTGACATCTTTCTGGAAGCAGTTGTGGACTTGTAAAAACCTGGAGTCCCGCTCTGGGCTGTAGGGCCCTGCAGTACCACTTCCACCCTTCAAAGGGTCCCTGCTCAGGGAATAAAGGGATATACCGCCTACTGGCAAATTCAGCCCCAGCCCTCGTCCCCCCCCAATTCCTCCGCCAATCTTCATTCCCACTGGGGAGGGCTCACGGGATGGGTCACTTGACCTGGAACTGGAACGCGATCGCCTCCGCCTGTAGCGGTAACTTGGTATGCGAGAGTACGGCGAAGAGGATGAGGTGGTTTTGATGAAGTCACGTTTGGATCGGGAGCGCGTCTCTTTGTTTTTCTCAATATAAATGTTGACTGCAAGAACGCCCACTGACTCTGCTACAATGAAGGAGAGGGCACCGAAGTAGAAAGACCAACCATAGCTGTACTGGTTCTTCTTGTCCTCGTCTTTCTTGTCACTCGGGTCGCCGGCATTGCTGGAGATGTAGACGATGATGCCAATGATATTGCTCAGGCCTGAAGAGAGGATAAATGAGAGAAGGAATGCTGTTGTAGGAAAGGTCAAAACTGAGACTCTACATGTAAAGAAAATCAGTGTTTTTGCCATTGTCCTTTTGTGAGTGTGAGAAAGGTGCACTCTAATGACTTAAGACATTTTTGAAGTGCACTGTATCTCAGAATAAAACCTGACCTTTTCCTTCTTTCACTCTCTTGCACTACACACGATCTATTTGTTGTCACCCTGGTTTTGATTCTTTATCTGTGGTGCGCTGTCTGACTCGTCCTACCTGCAGCTACAAACAGGATGCCTGCACTGAGCAGGATGTTGTTCTTGCTGCTGTAGATGCGTCCAATTCCAACACACAGGCCACCCAACATCAGAAGGATGGTGCTGAGAATTGGAAACAGGCTTGATGCACGAACTATACCTGTTTAGACGAGAGAGACAGAGAGTGTGAAAATGTCTTGTCAGCACAATTGAGAATATAATGTAAACTACTTCAAAAAGAGAAGATAACCACTGTAAAGTGGAGCACAGGTGAAAAATATATACCCCTCAATATTACCAAGTATGTTTACTGTTCCCTTGCACTACCTACCTAGTTAGATAGTTAGTTTTAGTTAGATAGTTAGTTTTTGTTAATTTATGCTGTAATTTATGTTAGGTCAGTCTGTCCTGTCTCTAGTTAGCTAGTTTAGTGTTTTCTGTTAATTTATGTTGTAAATTTATGTTGCATGTAGCACCTTGGCCCTGGAGGAACGTTGTTTCGCTTCACTGTGTACAAACTATATATGGTTGAAGTGACAATAAAGCCAACTTGACTTGACTTGACTTGACTAGATTATATTACATACTGTCACACAGATATTATGTCTAATGGGTAAGAGAACTAACTAAAAAAGGACAACTACTACTGAAAGAAATACCATTAGCTTACCGGGTGTTTGATCCTAGACTACAGATACTACAGACCCAACTATAATACAGAGAAAACAGAGAAAGCCCAAGCAATTAGATGACCCCCTTTGAGCAAATGCTTTGGCGACAGTGGTAAGGAAAAACTCCCTTTTAACAGGAAGAACCCTCTGGCAGAACCAGGCTCAGAGAGGAACAGCCATTTGTCACGATCATTTAGGTGTGGGGGGAGGGAGACAGGACAAAAAACACTTTGTGGAAGAGAGTCAGAGATGAATAATAACTAAGGATTAAATGCAGAGTGGTGCATAAAGACAAAGGGAGTAAAAAGGTGAGTGGAAAAGAAACACTCAGTGCATCATGGGAAGCCACCAGCAGCCTAGATCTATTGCAGCATAACTAAGGGTCACTTTATCCAGCACTCACTATAAACTTCGTGAAAAAGGACAGTTTTAAGGCTAATCTTGAAAGTACAGAGAGTGTCCGACTCCCGAATCCAAACAGGAAGCTGGCTGCACAGAACATGGGCCTGCAGGCCGAAGGCCCTGCCTCCTATTCTACAACTTCCTGTTTAACAGATGTCAATCACTATGTTTCTCATCCTTTGTTGACCTTCTTTAACTTTTAGTGTCCCTCACTTTGTCAGACAGGTTCCAACTGAGAAAGGGATTTTTTGATTAAACACTGGTGATGGCTAGTGAAAATGAACTCAGCTTTCCGACAAATGTTCAATAATCTTCTAGGGCCCATACAACTTATGTGCAGGCTAAAAGTGGATGGACTGAATGATTGACTGACAATGACCTTATGTGGAGTCATGGCTAAAATCTACAGTGTGCAGCTAACAAGCAGTGCTGACAAGTTTAGTTTTCCACTGAAAAATAGCTCACTAAGTGATATTTCCAAGGTCCTTACTAAAACAGTTCAGCTAATCCATCACCAGCTCATCAGCTATAATAATTTTTTTAATTTTTTACATTTCATTATTGCTTTAGTCAGCACCACATGAGGACTTAGCGGAACTGCTAACAGTAACAGTGGTTGTTGCCAAGGCCTCTGTTTTGTCTTGTCTTCTTTAGTCTGCAGGCTCTCTCTCTCTCTGTCACTCTGCTTTGAGTGAGTGCAAGATTACTTACAGGTGCCCTAGAGTCTGAACAAAGCCCCACTGACTGTAGCTGCTGAAGTTACCTTTACCGGACCGTTACCTTTGTCCGGTGGTTCAGTGCATAAAGGTTTTTACAGATACACACTCCAGCTAGCATATTCAGCTGCCTTATTTTTAAAAAAAAAACATAACCAAGTGATTCCAGAATAAATTTTTCTTGAGCTTATTGAAATTCATATTGTGGACAACACACGAAATGGTAACAGTTGCCTTGAGGCACAGAGCTGATCTGAAACCTGAAACATAAATAAATATTCAGTAAAATGATTAAACGCTCTGTAATTTTCAGTGCATCTATTTGTTTATTTATTTTTAACAAGGGTATTAAGCAAAAGGCCAAGGCCAAATATGAAATCTGCTCTCATGTGGCCAAAGTCTGGCCTGTTTTGGACGGGCCTTATTACTCAGCACATAACACACTTCATTATCTCCATTGCTCCAATTGCTGTCATGACATCAGGCTTTTTATGGGAAAGGGATAGACATGCCATAACACATTAAGTAGCCTTGTAATAACTCTATCACATTCAAGAAAAAAAAGAAGGAAAGAGCAGGGAGAGAGGGATTAAGTGTTGGAGTGTTTGAAGATGAAGCGGTTGCAGTGACTTACGTAAGATGTACTCTGAGCTGTCTGTATCGTAGTCGTTATCCTCTGGAAAATGATTGATCCGAAAACAGCTTCCTTTGTTGATACCTGTGCAAAAGCCAAAAACACACTGAGTGTGAATGTGACTTGTGGCAGAAAGAGTCTGTGCAGGTTCGAAACTACTAAAATTATAACAGCAATTTGGGTCTTCATGTTGAAAGTTAACATGAGAAGCTCAGAGATAAAAGGAACCACACATCGACCATTCACTCAATCAGCATGCAACTTTTATGAACCTGAGACAAATATGTTGCAGAAAGCTAAAGTCTATTCTCGGCAAAGTATATCTAACCGGGAGCAGACATGTCCTGTTTTCACCCATAACCATGTCAAAAACCATTTGAGGGCAGACCACTGTGGATCTGAGATTCTGAAGTTCCCAAGCCCTCAGGCACCTTCTATTCACCCAAGCTCTTCACTGAGAAAATCATCCCTCCACTTTTAAGAGAATAAAACATTGGAGCATTATGAATATTGAAAGGTTAGACTTTGAATTTAAAGTCTGGCTCTTGAATTTCCTGCCTGAACTTATATATTAGAATTTATTAGAACTTAAATCAAATACACACAGTATCTTAATCCAAGAAATCAAACCATGCCTGTCAATTGTCAGCCCTGTCCCGTTTAATTCTGCAGATTTCAAATTGCTAATGTGAATAAATGTGGAAGAGTCGTCCAACATGCCAATATTACACTACAATTAAGGAGAAGAGATGAAGTACTGATATTCTATCCTAGTCCACATGCAGTAGATTCTTGAACTCAGGCATAAGCAATCAAGTGACATCTGTCTTGGCAGAACATGGGTGCATGTAAACAGTCCATAAGGAAGAGCAGCTGTTTTAGAGGGAGATGTTTCTAATCACTGTTTATAATCCAAAAAGTCTGTCACTATTCAACATCAATCCTCCTTCGCTTTGCCTGGCGGGGCGATAGTTAACTCACATCTTATTGACTTTTCCAAACTTCAGCTATGCCAGTTGCCTGCTGTCATAGCCAATGAATCTGATCGCGATGGCGTCATCCCCAAGAGCTCTGTAAAGGATGGATGATTGTCTTTCTTCCCTTCAAGTTGCAAATTTGTTATGACAGTCTTATTCCAGCATCCATGGCAGAATTGTTTAATGAGATGTTTTTCAGTTTTACAGGCAAGAATGTCTCATCTTTTGACAACAATTCAATGTGAACTGTAGTCACTGGAAGTAGGCATAGGGGCTTCCACTGGGCCCGTGGAGTGTAGTTAAGAATTCAGCAATGAATTCTTTTCTGCCTTGAACACTGGCCAAGTCCGAGTCAAAATACTGTAGGCAAAGAAGTTGGCGTGGCTTCAGGAGTCAGATCTGTTGATCACATCAGCTTAAAGGGACAACAAGCTTTCAAGAATACACCCAGTGACATCCACTGACAGACTAGAATCACCAGGAAGTAATTCACTGTGAGCTTGTCATTAGTTGTCATCAGCTTCATCACTGTTTTTTTTCCTCATTGGTAAGCATCAATGTCTTTGACAACTCTTTGCATTTCAGGTGTTTTTTTTAATCAGTCTTAACTTTTTAAACCTCTTCAAATACTTGCTCATCTGTTTTTGTCTTTATCACCACTAACAACTAAATAACTAATAACCATAGAAAATTGCATCCACCTCTAACTGTAACAGTCCAAACCTTATGTGTAATCCTTATGTACATTTTATAATATGTAAAATATCTCATGTGAGGTGCACTTTTCTTTACATTACATAGACATACACATAGCCTCTAAATAAATGCACTATTAAGTGCCAAACTCACTATAATTTACTATAATACATCAGTTAATCAGTTAATTGTGTTTAAATATTGTACTTTGTATTCCTATCCTGTCATTATATTGTATTGGATTTATATTATTTAAGTCTTTTTTCTTGCTCCATATGAGGGAGTATTGTCTTAATTTCATTACACTTGCATGATGACGATAAAGAGTCTTGAATCTTGAATCTGGAATGAGGTGCTTTTGATTTGCAGGCACTCATTAACTGTTACTGAACCTTACAATATCATAGACCAGCGTATGGAAATCTCCACCAGGTAGCTTTGAAGCCGGTTTTCTGCATCTACAATCTGTTATTCAGTGCATTCAAATGCACTGTTGCAAATACTGGGAACAGGATTTCCACTGATGTTTGAGCATTTGTTATTAGTTTGGTCAGCAGTGAGTTGAGGGTTAAAAATCAAAATCAGCACGAACACTGGCTGATTAGCTGCAATCACTGGCTGCTTCTTCTATGCCCGAGTGGCTTTACGCATCCTCGATCTAGATCACGTTTCTGTGATCGACAGCTCTTTTAGATGGTTTACACATTTTTGGGGTGGAAATGTTTTATGAGGCAGGACATGCACTTACACAACGTGACACAATGAGTGCAAACAAAACTTCTACGTTTCACATTTAGAGCTTATGTCAGTGTTGCCACCAGCGCACGGTTTTAATGTGCCACTTGTCTGCAAAATTTATGATTCTTACGGTTAATTTCTGAGACAGCTGGGAAAGAAAATTAAAGTCAGGCTGAGATAAAGTGATGAAACATCCCTAACAGCCCAGATTCAGTCTGTCGGCTCCACGCTCTTAAATTCACTCTTTCAGTCTCTTTGAACACCCATTCTGTCTTTTTTTCTCTCGCCACAATCATGTCTGAATAAGCCACTTCACTTCCATTTTCTAAAATCCTCTTTAACCACTCAGTTTTCTTTTAAATTTTTTTGCACCAAGAAAACTTGTTGAAAAGGATTATTGTGTTACTTTAATGTATATTTGTTATATTTGTAAACATACTATTTTAATGACACTGGATTAGTTTTTTGAGTGTGTAATCCAAAAGGTCTAAGGAGCAACAGGTGTAGAATATTAAAATTTCATATATAAAGTACACATATGTAGGGTTACAGTTGGGTGTATGGCCCAGGAATGTTATATCAGTGTCAGATAATTCAAAAATCAATAACATTACTATAATTACATGGCTTCTAGATTGAACATAAGAGTAAAAAAAAGAATAAAACAGCTGACAGTTTAAATTTGTTATAATAAAAATGAAATAATCTACCCCACTGTGTTGCTTAATCCATTAGGAATCATTAAGAATTGATGACCTACCCTATCCTCCATTGCATGGGGAATTTTCCATTCTATTTTACTTAAATAGCCCCAAAACAGTTTCCTCAAGGCGCTTTACACTGTAAGGTCAAGACTACAACAATCAGATGACCACCTTTGAGCAAATGCTTTGGCAACAGTGGGAAGGAAAAACTCATTTTTAACAAGAAGAAACCTTTGGCAGAAACAGGCTCAGAGAGGGGTGGTCATTTCCCACGACCAGTCAGGGGTGAGGGGAGGGAGACAGGGAAAAAAAGCCTAGACCTATTGCAGAGAGGATTCAGGGTCACCTAATCCAACCCTAACTACATGCTTTATCAAAAAGGAAAGTTTTAAGCCTATTCTTAAAAGTTGAGATGTGTGTCTCCCGAATCCAAGCTGGGAGCTGGTTCCACAGAAAATGGGTCTCAACCAAAGGCTCTGCCTCCCATTCTACTTTTAAATACCCTAGGAATATCTGTGTAACACACATTTTTGGAGAAACGGGGCAGGGATAGCTCAGTAGGTAGGGTGGTGGCCCCCCATGATTGGAAAGTCGGGGGTTTGAATCCACTGAACGACTACCCTGAGGCACCCCTGAGCAAGGTACCGTGCCTACACACTGCTCCCCGGATGCCCAGTGGCTGCCCACTGCTTCACAGAGTGAATGGGTTAAATGCAGAGAGAAAATTTCCCCACAGGAATCAATAAAGTATACATTATTATTATTATTAAATGTTCAGCCAGTTTGGGAATTGTTTTGTCCAGCTACAGGGGCTGTGTTCCTCAGGTCATAGTTTTAACTTCATTAGAAATGTTTTTTTTATTTTGTCAGTGTGCTTTGTGTAATATTCATATTTGATAATATTGTTCCTCAGCCAAACATCTGGGAGAATGAAAGTCATCTTTTCACCAGATATTTTGCTCTATCCACAGACAGTCATGGTGTCATGAATAAAATCAAAAATCAAGAATCAGGTGCAGTTTAGAGCTAATTCCAAGGTGTCCAGTCTCTGCACGTTATGCATCCAAGCTTATTCATAGCTTTGATCCATCCTGTGATCAATCCTGGCATGTTTTTAAGAGAGTTGTGAGTTCCAAATCGATAGCATACATTTCTGCCTGTTTTTTAAACTGTTGACACTCAGATATAAAACACTTGCATTAAAGCTGACAAAAACGTGTACGCTAACTTTTTTCCCCAGACAGAACATTGATCTGGAATCAATAAGGGAAATGGACCTACAGACACAATCAATAACTACATTTTCTTCAATAAAATCTTACCAATATCCAACCTGAGCTCCCCCCTCTGTATGTTCATTGTGGGGACAATGCATTCACTGTGGCAGTTAGGTTAGATTTACTCCAAATATGCTCGACCTCATCTCAACAGAGTAAATTTATCTTGGTTTCAAAGTGCTCCCAGCAGCTTCTTTCTATGTTCTTTAGCAGTTTTTTTTTCTTGACATTGACACATTTGCCCATTTGTCTTTCACAGCGAGACTGTGCAAGTATCACGCTGTCTTTGATGTCATTTTAGGAGGACAGCTGCTGTGGGTGTGATTTTTGGCATTTTTACGTGGGTCCCGATTACTGCTGACACTGTGAATCAACAAATTATTAGCTGGTTAAAGATCTTGCGCTGTCCTTTCGTTCTGTCTCAGTCTGAATTTTTCCTTTCTCTGGTCCAGTCTTTGTCCATTTTAAATATGTTCATACACTTTCACAGGCTAATAGTAAATCACAAGTGTACTCTCCCCCCCAGTGATTACAGAATTTAACTTGTCAGCAGTCACAGGTGGATTCAGTTTTGCTGTATTTGGTTTATGTTGTTATTTTAGTGCATTCTTTCTAAAGTACGTTTTTGGCTATTCATAGGTGGAAGCACTCTTCTTGTCAACTGTGTGATATAAAGAAGTGATATAACCTTAAATCTTTTAACAAGTTCTGAATTGTACATCCACTGCTATGGTATAGTTGATTGTGTGCATATAAATCAAACATATGTGAAAGTAAAATAACCATATCAATATTTCATGCAACAGCAGTAACAAAATGATCAAGGGAATGTCAGGAGACAAGAAAAGAAAAGAAAAGAAAAGAAAAGAAAAGAAAAGAAAAGAAAAGAAAAGAAAGCTCACTGGGGGAGGTATCTCCCAAGAGCCCCTGTGTCTGAGAGAGCAGGGCCCATCTTTTATTGCTCAGCATAGCTTCACCATAGCAACCTCCCCCCAGCAACCCAGAATCACATTTCTAGCTCTTCTCAGAGGACGCCTTTGACATCTTACTAATGCATTCATCAGCCAACACACACACACACACACACACACACACACACACACACACACACACACAAGAAAAACAACCCTATCCCTAACCCTCATCACCACATACAAAGCCACATAACAGTTTTTTTGTTTGTTTGTTTGTTTGTTTGCCTGTCCCGTTTGGCTCTTTTGCCATCAGAATTATTGTCTAAAGGTGAAGAAAGATGCCCAACGGATTTACTTTACCAAATGGACCATCCCAGCCTTGCCGTAATGGTCTATTTGATTCACCTTTTATTGTTTATTTTATTTTCACTTGCTGAATACGGGACAGACTTGACTGGGGGAAAGAAAGGGGAGAAAGAAAGAGGGAAAGAAAAACAACTGAGAAGAGGGACGGGGATAAAGGGCAAAAAACAAAAACCAACAGAATAAGTAGACAAAAAATACATATATCAATCACCTGGATCACCTGTTGAGAAAGAAAAAAGAAAACAAGCAGAAGAAAACGAGAGTAATAGAATAAACAACATTACAATGATATATGGGAATATGACAGTAAATACTAAATATTAAACATTATTGTGCAGCACGTGAGATCGACAACGCACAGTGTGCTTTGAGGTAGGAGCCAAAAAGGGTGTAGTTTGTGTGTGTGATCACCCGTGTGTACACCTGTGAGCATGGACGCGCTTGTTTTTAAAAGGTTCCTTCATGTAATGATCTGCTAGAGGGTGTGGGGGGCCACTGCCCCATCCTCCAGGGCATGAAGCAGGTATGGAGGAGATCAAAACTCCAGACATCCAGAGGCCCCCAGAACACAAGAGACCAAGGAAGACCAACAGAGGGGCAGCCGCGCCACTTAACAGTTAACTAACCTTTCATGGCCTGCACGAACTGAAAATTTAAAGTCAGACCAAGTGTTTGCTTGAATCTAGCGGTGAGTCCCAAAGTGTGAGTTTTTTTACTTATTTCAGCAAGACTCCACTTGTATTCCATTAAAGTTCATTATCCACCAGTGCTCACCTTCATCTAACCATCAGCTTGTTCTACAAGACAAGGCACTCATAGATGTCTGTTTGCTACTTTTTGCAACATTAGACCCAGCAACATTAGATGCTGGGTGAGCCTCTATGCTGTTGAATTTACTTAATAAAAAAGGATAGATTCCTTAGAATTATACAGTAAGTCGTAGAAACTGAGAGACATTTTTTCTAACGTTTCAGGCATGCATTTAGTACTACCGTTTTCAAGAGGCTGTATCCCAACTGACTGGACATGTTGACTTAGCCTGGGTTTGTATGCAGATATAGAGGTGTGCCACTAGATAGACTTACACAATGTTGCAGCAAAAGTGCTGATGTTCTCTATGCATGAGAGAGAACAAGGAGAAGAGCAAGAGAGGTTGTGTTACTTTCAGTTCCAGCTCCATGCAGATTGTAACACCCTTCTAACATTTTAAGCAGGAAATGAGAGGATGGTGCAGAGGGAAGATGTTTGAGAACAGCGTGCACGTCTGCTTGAATCTCTTAGGAAGATCGAGAGATCGAGAGAGGGAACATGCCTTTTGAGTAACAGGATTACAAGAAATCCATAAATAGCCAGGCTTTAAAAAACAAAACAAAACATGAAATTCCAGTAAAAGTAGTAATGGTATATGGTTGGTGCTTGGAGTGTGAGTTCAATAATGGCTGTATTCATCTCCACACAAGACAGACTCCTGGGTTCTGGGAAAGTGCCTTGTCACTTAGATCCCTCACCCCAACTCTTTGGAAAAGGCACTGCACCCCAAGTTGTTCTCCAAGTTACTGGTGGTAGACTGCTTTGCAGCTTTGTAAATACATGTGAATTATGAAACGCAGTAAGGCACTTCGTCATTGACGAAAAAAAGGCGCTTTGTTTGACGGAGCATTCTTCTATTGTTGTGAAGTGATTTTGTACTTCTAATTTAGTTGTTCTTCAGGTAAAAGAAAAAAAAATCATTAAGACTGAGAATTTCAGAACCAATGGTAATGGACAGCGCCACAATCGAAGACGTCATTGGTGACTACTTCCGCGGATCAGCTGATTGTTTGCGTTTATTATAAGTCTTTAAAAGGAAGCGGTCCGATGGACGGTGGATAGGTGTGTCTAAACATTAACGACCTGTTCTCACAACGTCTCACAACATGGAAAGGCGATCAGGAGCAAGATGCAGAACAGCTGAGGGAAACAACAAAATTCCCTGAAACAACAAGTCAGACGCTCCTCGGAACAGACTAAAACAAAGTCTAATACACCGGAAAGCGCTGCGCCCCCTCTGAATGAGAAAACTGGGATCATTCTTCCATGCTCTGCCATAGAAGCAAACTCACAGCATTAAATCGTATTCGTGTTCAGGCCATCATCTCTACACTGTTTACCTTTTCAGTGAATGTATAATTTACCTTCAAGGGGGAAAAAAAGATGTAAAAGATTCGTTACGCACACACAACTCCACCTTGGTGCGCAACACGAAGCTCTTTCACTCAGATTCTCGTAAAAAATATAATACTTATGTAAATTATTAAATTATGTTTTATGTCATTCCATCAAAAAAGGGAGAATTGACTCTGATAATAAAGTTCAGAATCAGCATACTTTATTAATCCCTAAGGAAATTGTGTTAAATGGTTTGTTATAATATCACACAAACTGTCGCAGGTTCCAAACAAATGCGAACCTTTTTAGAAATTAGCAACGTTTCTGGTCTGGTCAGGTGTTCAGACTCGTTGACTATTTAATTAATCTCTCTGTGCACACTGTCACCTCCCCCACGTTAAAGCAAACATTCGGAAAAAATCAGGTGGCGCAACAGTGATGAAAATCGTTCATAAGCAGTAGAAATAAAACAAAAAAAGTTTGGAAACTTACACAGTCACTGCATAAGGTACCAGACTTTGTTTACCTTCGATGCAGCAAATCCTCCACAGCCCGGAGTGCGTCAGGTCCCCTTTGACTTTCTTGGTTTGCATCTGGGTTTCGTCGGTTGTGGCATTAGTTGCATTGCAAATATAGGCTCGGGAATAAAGCCAGTAGTCGGTGCCGATGGCGATGGTCATGAGGCTAAAGGCGACGAAGGCCCCCACAATAGCCAGCAAAGTCTGAACCCCTCGGTCACACCATGCCATGGCGTCTCATAATGTGAAGATTCTCCACAGCAGCTTACGCACACCGTGAGGAGCGCACGGTACCAGTGATCATGGCTTTGGGGGAAAGGACTCGCGTGTCGATCCTCGTTTTGCTTAATTAATGCTCCACTTTCTCCCAAACTTCAATCGGACTTCAAACCAAGTTGCAGAGATTGATCGACCACAGCTTTCGTTTAATTCCTTACAGTGAGTTGGTGGTGTCTTCAATCCTGCCACAGGTGGAAATTTAACACAAAACACACAAAAAAGAAGAAGAGAAAAATTCCTCGAACAAGTGCACTTTTTTACCCCAACATTTTGTAAGTGACGTTTATAACCGCAGCATACATACGGATCACACACGGCTCAAGCTTCTTTACAGCTCAGTGTTCAAAATAAAACTGCTCGGTTTAACAATGGACGCAGCATCTCTCATCCAGACCACACCTATAACGGATCTAGCCAATTGGAAACGGTGATGGTAACAGCTGTTAAATGAAGAAAACATCACTCTACTGGCGGTCGTCGTGTGCGGGTGGAAAACGGTTCTAGCTTTTACCGAGTGCACATAAAATGAAGAAATGATCAACAAGTGTACAGAAACGAACACTCGTACACACGCACTGTAAACACGCACTGAAAACTGGGCTTCAAGTGTTTAAATGCATATTTAAAATCAAGGAAAAGTCTTAAAAAACACACCACCACTGCTAGGAGAGAGAGGGAGATGAGAGAGATTTGCTTTGTGACTGTGTAGGAACTTTAGAGTTGAAAGGATCACCAGTGATGAAATATTTCTGAAAACATCCATCAAAACAACTTTGAAGTCGGAGCAGTCAGCGTGCAACATCGCTGAGCTCGTAAAAGTAGAAAAGTAAGAGCAGATCTTTTCACAACGAAAAATCCACGTATCGTTTCTGCTAGCTGATAAAAATCCTATAAAATTATCATAGAATTCTGCCAGTTTTAGACTTTTTTTCTCTCGTATTTTATCTGGAAAAATGCCACCGGACCCCTCCCATCACACATCATGCGATACAGTGTGATGCACATTTTCATCAAAACATAAACGATACAAATACATCCAGTGTATTCTGCATATTGACAGTTTTTTAAAAATATTTTTTTTTACAATTGGTTTATTAAGCCAGTTATTTCATGTATTTAAATAAATTAATAAAAAGGATCCGATAAATGTATTAAAATAAAGGCCAGCGTGATCCATGCCCCCCTGTCGTGGTCTTTTTCACACTAAACAAGAGAGAGGGGTCCATCCTTTAGTATAGATTCAGCTCTAAGATCCCGGACTCTGACTCACTTCCTGGTCCCTGCAGAGTGAGTAAAAAGAATTCATAGTCTCTCTCTCTCTCTCTCTCTCTGTGTGTGTGTGTGTGTGTGTGTGTGTGTGTGTGTGTGTGTGTGTGTGTAGGAAAGCCTGGAAATATGAAGTAGGACAGAAAAACGAGGATTAGAGGACAAAAGATAAAAGCATGAAAACAGGAATGAAAGATGGAGCAAAATGAGAACAAAGAGGGTGGACAAAAAAATGAGCACACGGAGAATGTGAAGACAATTTTGCATAAATACATTTACTGGGAAGCAAGTTAGAAGTATTTGTTCCACATTTTGGGATGTTATGCCACAGCACAGGCTAAGCTCTCACTCAGATGGTTGATAGGACTGGAGTGCATCCACTGGTCTTTACTCAGTCAGGCTTTATCCTTAAAATGTTTCTTTTTAATAAAGTTTATGTGGACTTGGGTGACCATGACCTTACGTCCAAGATGGAATACTTACATCTCTTTAACCTTCAATTCATTTATGCTACTATTGCAAGATACTATTGTGTCTTCACTTTGGATGTACCTTTGGCAAGTATCTCTGGCTCATGACTTGCAAATTTCTGGGCTAAGCAAACTGCTTAGTGGGGGTTTTTTCATTTGGTTTTGAATGCACATTTTTTTCTCTCCAATCTAGCGTCACTTTCACCGGTCAGGGCAGATGGCCTTCCTCCCTGAGCCTGGTTCTGCCTGAGGCTTTTTCCTGTTAAAGGGGAGTTTTTCCTTTCCCAAATTCCTAAGTGCATGCTCAGTGACTGGCTATCTTCCCACAGTCTTGTTTCCAAAAACACGGGATGCTATGTAAATAACAGCAGAATGCAAAATTATGAATGTAATATTGTATAATATAGTAAGCTCTTGACCTCACCGTGTAAAGTAGCCTGGCAAAGACTTATGTTGTGATTTGGAACTATATAAATGAAACTGAACTGAAAGGTGAACACGAGAAGATCACAGCAGGTGAGTGTTCAGAAGATGAGATGTGATGCTTCACATTGCATCATTAAACAGAAAACCTAGACTCTGAAATCTTCTGTACCGTCATGTAATAGAAAATCATCAACTATCTATCCTTTCATCTATTTTGGACTGTTTCAAATGCTTCCTTGTCTGCCGTGGCTTTCAAAGCAAGTCAGAGAAATTGGTCCAATTAACCGTAAGCTGAGACGAGGCTGGTAAAATACTGCATGTCTCTTAAAATAGTCGTGTAATGAGTCAAATTTATATCAGAGGTCTTGTACAAGTTGGAGTAGAGTGCTTGCAAGATTACCCAGATCATAAAAATAAAAAAGTAAGACATAAATCTTTGTCACGACTAAACAACTCAAATTTCCTGTTACTAGAAGTGTTTATTATCAAACCCTCGGCAGTTTCCAGTGGAGATCTTTTTCAGTGATGCAACCTTCTTCACTTTGACATGGGGGGGGGGGAGGAAGACTGGTTTCCCAGCCAGACTATTTCAATGTACTGTAGGAGGTGTGTGTGAGTCTTCCCTGCATATGCTTGTTGTGGTTTGGATTCCAAGTGCATTGTCCTCGGGCTATTTTTGCATCCTGACAAGAGATGTCTGAGTACAACTGACATTTGAGCTTTTCAGCCTAGCCTGGCCAAAGTAAAGAGTGGATGAAGGCAAGCGACGATGAACTTAACCATTTTATTAAACACGTCTCAAGCTTTTTTTCTCCTTCACTTTTTCCTCTCTCCATTCGACAGTTTGTTCCTTTCTCTATTTGAGAGGATGCTGGGACAGCTCTTCATTTTATTCAGTTTACTTTTCCAGCCTCCTTCATTTTCTTTTTTTCTTTTCATATTTTCCCATCCAGATTGTGGCCTTTGCCATCTATGACCTATCTATGACCTTTCTGAGATTACCTTCTATATTTAGGTTTTGAAGTATGGGTAGCATGTGTTTTAACTGCTTTTATTGGACTGTTTTTCAAGTAGTGTTGAGTAGCTGACCTTTTCATTAGAGGATCCAGTGAAGCTGCCTGATGGACAGAATTAGAGAATGTGGAGGCTTATCAAGGAAGTAAATTGTTATTTTCTTAGAAATTATCTTAGACTGATTTCTGCTAAACTGTAGTGCGAAGGCAGAAGCCTTCTGATTTGTTTATTTATTTTTTTAATGTTTAGAAGCACATGAGAGAAAGTCGGCCTGGGGAAGATAGGAAAAAGGTCAGAGGCAAGAAAAAAAAAATTTATATGCAAAAAAGAAATGTACCAGCTGTGAAATGTGGTAAAAGATCAGCTTAAATTCAAAGAAACATTTTCTTAGGCTTCTGAGACCAAACAGAGCAGCCTGCATGTTTTAAAGTGAGTTGTTTTATATCTCAGACTGAGACTGTAGCAATCAGCACAGCACAGGGATGACCTCTACTCAGATTTGGTCGTATATTCTCTTCTATTGGAAAGCTAACATGTTATCAAACTGAAATCCATTTTTTCCTATTATTTTGTCAAGCCCATTTATTGTAGGCTATAACTACTTTAAACCAGTGGAGAAGTGTGCTGAATAAATAGCTGCGTTATGTTAAGGTTAATCTCAAAAAGGCAGCAATAAATATAACAGGTTGTTGATAGCTCTCAAAAACTGCCAAAGGACACCAACAGTCTTAAATATAAGAATCTCTGTACATTATAATTTCCAGTGACTTAAATGAAGGACATGAGTATCTGTTATTCTGAAATAGCCTGCACCAAAAAAGGGTTAAAAGATACTGACCAATGTGCCCAGCTATGATCCTGCTCTGTGTCTATTGGTTCAGGGTTAGCATTAAGCAAAGCAAACACATGGAGTCTGCCTGCTGCAGTCACACGAGGAGCTGTGTGTGTGCAGACAGCGCCTGAAGCAGAAGAGAGAGATAAAGAGCATATGAGATTGGGCTAAAAGAAAGCAAACACAGACTTATCCCTCACTCTGCCAGAGGCTAGCTGCACCGTGACAAGCTGTACTTTACACCAGGAATTTTTTCTCTTTTGCCTATTTTTACCTCTTGCTTAAGAGGAAAACAGATTATTTCACCTTAAGTTGTATCTTAATGGTTTTAGACACATTTGCTATGTATGTAAGGCCTGCTACAACAAAGCCAGTTATGGCAAAAATCAAGTCCTGTGCTGACTGTGAGCTTGTCCAAGTCGTACTGTTCTTACTTCGTACTCCAACCACACCTCCACCCAATCTCATCCTCTGAATCGGACAGTTGGAAATTATTATTATAATATATGTTAGGATGAAAATAAGACCCAGAACTAATTAAAGCAATTTTTTTTTAGAATTTTAGAGAGAATTGTGCTTCAGTGGGGACTTTTTCATATAATAGATGGATATGAATTCAACTGTCACATCAAATGAAACAAGCTACAATTGGACATTGTTTCCCCCATTCTCTATTTTTGCTAGCCACTCAGCAAACTGCTGTATCAGCGCCAATACACCAAGGTTTAAGGGCCCTCAGTGTGGACATGTGTTCGCTGTGCTTGCTGACTTTTCAAAACTCTACATGTTTTAGGCTGGAGACTGCAAGCAGTGGGTGGTCTAGGGATTTTGAAGAGTGTGCATACTGGAGGTCTGATCTTCAAAGACTAATTTTCAGTTCCCTTGACTCCAATAAGACTTTGAATCTGGCTTTGACACATGCGATTAAAGGCATGAGATTCTCTCTGAATATTTCAGGAAGCCAAAGCTGTTGCATCTTCAAAAACAGTTGCTTTGTCTTTAATTGATTTGACAGTTATTTGGTATTAAAACAAGCAACTAAAAGGAGTCATTTAATTAATAAGTGATGAGTCAGAGTTTATTTTTGTTTTGTTTGTTAAAAAGAACACCCAGAAGGGTTTACCTCTCCTATTAGCAGTCTGTTTTACACACTTCTGTGCGGCTAGACCGCCTAAAGCGCAACAGTGAGACACATCTGCGACCATGAACCACAGATTGATACTGACTGGCGACCTTAGTTGCATTTCATATATCTTGTTTTTGTTTCCAGCAGTTTAAAATAAATAGATCAAAATTTATAAAAAGAAAATGTTTTGACCGAGATTCTCTAGTTTTGAATCCATCACCCTAAATAT
Source organism: Pelmatolapia mariae (assembly GCF_036321145.2). NCBI lineage: Eukaryota > Metazoa > Chordata > Actinopteri > Cichliformes > Cichlidae > Pelmatolapia > Pelmatolapia mariae. The sequence continues at coordinate 34,640 of NW_027052342.1, read as the reverse complement.
TTAAACCAGCAATGCAGCATAATTGTTATCATTTGCTTGCTAACTATTTTTACATGCACCCACAGTACACACAGGCCTACACATAGACAAAAGTATGGCAATATGTAAAGAAACCCCACCTCATCATCTAACACCTTCATCACAGCCACAGAAGAAACAGCTTTGTGATTCTATTTGAAGTTTCTGAGGCCTCTCTTTTTATTTTTTCTCTTTTTTTCTGTCTCCAGTTTTAATGAGTAAACATACCTCAGTGATTTATCCCACAGCGTGCACATTCTGACCTATTCTCAGGACCAGTGTTTTAACTTCCAATCAGCTTTTGAAAAAATGGAAGCAGTGCAGAGGTCCAAGTGTTTGGTGCTTGTTAGCGACATCCCTTGAGGAATTAATCTCTGTTGGATCTGCTGTTGTTTCAGCTCAAAGAAAAATGTTGCTTAATAGTTTGTTTTATTCTTTTATACAACAACTTTCTTACTCTCTTTTTTTTTTTGTCTTTGCTACATCTGAGAAGAACTTCACTCAATTTTTTTTAAAGAGCAGGGGGTTCACAGTTGGAGTGAAACTAATTGTACAACCACTGAGTGAAAAAGAGCTAATCAGTTCCTTTAGTTTTATGCAAAACACACACAGCCACAGTCTTGTTTTCATCAAGTCAGAGGACATTACATCGACTTACATTCTTTTCCTCAACATTTAGCCCAACCACGCCTGCCCGTGACCTTTAACAACTAACTCTAACCTTTAAATCAGGTTTTCATATTTTATCCAGTTTAGTATTTTACAAAAAGACTTTATAAGAAAATATTGAGAAGCGTATGGTGTAATTCATTTAAAAAGTTGGTTGGATATATTATCTATGCAGCTTTTTAAAAATCCATCTGGTGGCATGTGGCTAAAGGAAGAGCCTATGAAAGTTTCAGGTTGATTTTGATTTTACTTTCTTTAATATTTCAGGTTTCCTTAATAGTTTGTGCATTGGCGTTAACATAGGGTTCAGCATCATTTCCTACACCCAGATCCTGATGTTCAAAAAAAGAAAAGAAAAAAGATTTGCATGACATTAATGAAAACAGATGATGCACGCATTGATTTGCATAGATGTCAGTGCTACACCAAATTGTCCTGAGTACCCTACATGTTTAGTAAAACATTTCAGATATTAAAATGCAAGGCGATGCCCCGTTATTTTTAATTTTTTAATTATACATTACATCTGCCAAACACAGATGTAATGTAGACCTTGTACACATTAAAGTACAAGACTCAAACTGTGAGGCTCGATTGTTCTCTCCCTATTGAGTCTAGTTTCCCATCGCTTTAGAATAATATGTGATTTTTTAATTTCACTGATATGATTTCAATATGAATGTGATTTTGTTACTCAAAAAATATTGTGTGTTTTTCCATCCAGCTAACTTTTACTGCTGTTGCCAGTCAACTGCTTTCCAGATGGTATATAATGGTGGATCAAAATCTGATGGCCCATTTTTATGTTCATAACCTCATCAATTTTGGATCCCCAAACCCCCTGGCTGAAATGCAGCCTCACTATATGCACTCACTATTGTTCATCTCTGGTGACCACCTCTGTAGATATTGATGAACCACAGAATTTTAAATTTGGAGTCATCACTCCAGAAATTTTATGTCTATTTCTTTTGTGATTTGGGATGCCAGAGGCTTTTCTTCCTTTCGCCTTGTTTCCCTTCCTTCTTGACAGCCACCCTTCCACTGAGAACATTTCTGATGGGGCTTCAGGGAACAGCAGGGATCAACTGAAAGGTCAGATGCATCTTTTTGGTTCTGCATCAGATCTTTGCTGCATTTCCCCCCTATTTTTTAAGAACATGCCTTTCAGAGACCTGTTTATGTGCTTTTTCATTTGTCCCTAACTTGCTTAGTTTCCTCAAAGTTTTCAAAGACACAGTGCACACCATGCCAAGTTATGCAAAACTAATAGCTCTTCAAGGGAATCCCAATACTGGTGCAACGATACTATTTCATGGACAATATACAGAAAAGATCAGTTGCTCAAGACTTTAGCACAGTAATCTACCTTAGACTATCTAAATTATCCAGATTACTATTCCTACAGTAAGCAAGATAAGAGCTTATTTAACTTCAACTTAAAAAAAATCTCATTATCATTAGATTAAAGAGAAGAAGTTTTTTTGGTTTTCTTTTTTCCCTTGTGGTAGTTTTGGTGTTTTAGCTATTTCCTCTTCATGAACCAATGATGAACCATAGTCTCGGTTTGCTCCAGTTCCTTGAGACACATATGCAGCTTGCATATATCACTCATCCTATTTACACCTTGAATTAGTGATTCAGTGTGAAGCTGTAAATGCATTTCTTACCTGAAACAAAACTGTGTTGTTTCCCACCTCTATGTGTTTTTTGTTTGTTTGTTTGGGGTTTTTTTTTTTGTAAAGTTTCACACAGATAAAAATTGAGAAAACAGGTTTTGGGTTACTCATAAATGTCATTGCATAATGAACAAACCGGATTCCAGTGTTGTTGGGAATGAAACAAAAAGCTGTTCTGTTTTTTAACATTTTTCATTAATCTTAAGATCTTTGCATGGTCAGTGTACATTATGTGGATGTAAGTGAATGAGACAGAAAAGAAATGATCTGGTAGTGTTGTACCTTCACAAAAGTAACACTAGATGGAGGTGTTGTCAAAAGGCACTCGCTCCCCTTCCAGCCAAGACAGAAGAATTTTGAAGAAGTGCAGACACATATTCACTTGATTCATCTGGAAATGTTCTTCTTTAATTATACAGAAACTAGAAAGGGAACTTTGACGAGTTCAAATGAGCGTGTGTCCCAAAATGTGTGTTAATTACTTATTACAGTAATTAAATTTCCAACAAATGGTTTCATTGTTATAGAGGTAATCAGTCTGGGAATGTGCCATCTCATCAGGTCAATATATAAAACGGTTCATTCAGTTTGTGGGCACATCAGTGCACGGTGCAGATTAGCCTGTTTCCATCCTGCTGATAACCCCATTAAATCTCATCCACCTAGATGGATGAGTGCCAGCTCGCACAGGGAGGCCTGGTTCAGAGAGAGTGACTCACTGTGGTCGAATAGTTCATAAAAGACATTACTGATTGCAATGTATTTGCTCTTAGTCTAGCTGTTGATTTACAGATTTATTTAGATGCCACATAGTGGGAAACGAATTTGACCTAGCATAGATTCAACAAGCTACTGGAGAAATTACTCCGAGGTTTTAGTTCTTGTTGACATGACAGCATCACACAGTTCCTGCAGATTTCTTAGCTGTTCACATCCATGATGTGAATGTCCTTTTCCACCAAATCACAAAGGAGCTCTAACTGGAAGAGATCTGGTGATTATGGAGGTTGTTGCTGATAGGAGGGGTACCCAGTGTGTCCTTCTGCCGCTTCAAAGTTCACTTTTGTACATTCAGAGATGCTCTTATCAATAAGTTTATTGTAACAAATGATTATTTGGGTTACTCTTGCCTTCCTATCAGGTTGAAGCCATTCTCCTCTGATCTCTGGGATCAACAAAGCATTTTCACCCTGATAGCTCATTAAATATTTTCTCGTTCTCTGTAAACCTTAGAGATTGTTGTGCAGGAAACTCCCAGCAGAAAAGCAGCCTCTGAAATACTCTCGTCTGGTACCAACAATCATTCCACGTTCAGCATCAGTGAAACCACCTTTCTTCTCTATTCTGTTGCTCGGTTTGAACTTCAGCAGGTCATCTCGAACATGCCTAAAGAGATGCTGCCAGGCAATTGGCTGATTAAATATTTGCATTAGCGGCTGAACAGGTGTGGCTAATAAAGTGGCCAACGGGTGTGTAACTACAGTTTCTATTTGTTATGCATTTCCACTCTGTGCCAACAGAAGGTGGTACTTGACTACACATTTACTATACTTTGTAGTTTACCAGCAGATCATTTTCTTTAATGGCAATAAACATCCACAGCAAATGGCTTTACCTGCCTGAGAGTAACAAGTGTTAATCTCCTTGCATTTTTGTTGTTTTGTGTTATTGATCAAGCCACAGTCTCCTTCCCTGACTCATTTTGTGCAGTTAACTGAGTATTAGTTTAGGCAAGCTATGAAGTCAAGCTCCACAGCCCCGCTGCAGCTGTTCTCAGTGTTCTCAGCAGTTCTCAGTCTGCCCACAGCTGCTGAGCATCTGCAAGCCGCTTTGTGACCCACATCCAGCCCACTGAACCTGATCAGCATTATGTCTGTTGCTACTGATACTTAGCAACAAGACTCTGATGTGATCCCAGAACAGATCCACAGCTAAATATTATACGAGCTATTACAGATGTAAATAACAGTTTCCTCTTGAATATGATACTCATGATTGAATTTAAGGATGCCTTGCTGTTTTTAAGATTTATCATCATTTTTAGCTGTAATACTCATGGATTTTAGAGATTTCAGGTTCAGAGTTTTTGAATTTTGAAGGACCCTTTAGTGATATGCATGCACAATAAACTCAGACTTTGGTAGATTCATGCAGTGAGTATTTATCAAATAATAATTTTATTTGAGAGAACACACCGTCAATTGCACATCTAACATCATGAATATGACTGAATGTAAAAATACATATATTAACATTTCATGACACCATTTGGGATACTTTGCATTAATGTAAGCTTAACAATATGAAAAAGCTCACACTGTCAATGTGAAGCAGGAGGCAAAGCAGCTGTCAAATATACTGCAAGTAAGTCTACCCAACAATAAAACAACCAGTTTTTACATGAATAGATGTCTATACAAAAAAAATCTATACACATATAGATGATTTTATATTTACAGTGTTTAAAATAAACAAAATAGAATGGGTGTGTATACTGTAGTTTCAAAGAGTGAAAGTTTAACTTGGCACAGTTTGTGTTTGTTAGTTTTATGTACTTGTGCAGGTGGAACAATGTGATCCAGTGATGAAATGTTGCATGCATTAATATCACGTGGAGCTCACACCATATACTGACAATAAGTAAAATTTTATTTATATGTCAAACTAACACAAAATTATCGAAACAAGACAAAATGCAGCTATGTAATATGTTTTTTACACTTATACTGCATGAAATGTGTATATTCAATACACTGGTGCTTAACCTGGATACAGTGTCTTCCTTGGCACACTCAGGACTGCGGTGCATTTGTTAACATATAAGAATATTCTTTCTTTTTGAGGGAGAAATAAACAAATATGCTTACAGAACTTGGTTGAAGTGTCTCTATAGGAGAGGTATTTCACTATATGCTGAAACATCCCACTTAGCAGCATCTCCTTGGCACATCTTACATTCACAATAAACCCATCTGAAAATGGTATTTAATACAACCTGACTGACTCGTTCTACATCCAAGTAGAAACTTCAAACTTCAACTTCTCCCCTTTGGCATTCTCTTATAAACTAATAGTTTATAACTCTAAGTTAGCAGCAACACTCAAACACTGTTGCCTTTCTGATATTTTTGCTTCCTTCTTGTTTTATTTGTTTCAAAACTAATAAGTGCACAAATTAATTATAGGTCCTCTTTGAGTAAAAGGGTTGTTTATATATGGATAGTTAAGTTCGCCGGTGTGACGCAGTCCTGTATGTAATTCATGACGAGATATGAGTGCGTATAAAGCATTAGTTTGTTTCCTATGTACAATAAAACACTCAGTTTCTATAGCCATTAGCATGTTCGTATTTAGGCCTTTAAATAATGTATCTCATATGTGTGAACAAGCAACCTATAATGCAAACCCTTCCTTTGATGTCAACATTTACATTTCTTAGATGGACCAATGCGAACAAGCTTGAAAATGAGTAATATTATGTGTAAATACAAAATAATGACATATTCCTGATAGTGCTTAAAAAGTTTACAAAACTCTCATGGCTTCACAACAACAAACGGTTCTTATTCGGTGTACAGACATGGAGAAAATCAACTAAAAGTCATATAAAAATGTCAAATACCAGCTGTATTGGACCCAACAAATACATCTTTTAACTGTTTATTTATAAGATGGAACATCAGTAAAATTATCTGAGCAGTTGTGATTCACAGCTGTTTCATAACCTTAAGCCTGCACTTGAACATGAAAATGTTCAAAGCTGAATTTTAGAGCCTTCACATGAACACGTCTGAAACAACTGTGATGTGATTACAAACAAGTACATGGCAACAAAATGTGCAACGCTTTGCAGTTGAGGCTACTTTAATTAGAAACAACTGAGCATGTGAGCATGTAATGCTTGTGTACACTAACACCGCTGTTGCACATGCACCATTTATAGAATAAATGAGAAGCAATTTTCTGAACCCTATTAGCCGATTTTCTGAACCCTGTTAACCTTTATGAATGGCAAGTGCACGCTATTTGCTCAGTTATCACATGATCAGAGAATCAGAGTGAGGAAACATTTTCTCAGAACAAGAACCCGGGATGCTTGAAGCACATCCAGCTACACTATGTGATTCCTCTGATTAGCTGCTGGTTTCTATGTGAAACTACGTCGATGTAAAATGTTTGCATTTGAGGAAAAACCTGCAGATTCTACAATAATTACATATACAGAGCCTACTGATCCAGTTCTTACCTAGAGCTAGGAGGGTGGCAGCCAGCTTTCATGAAAAAATTTGAGAAAAAGCTAATAAAAGTAAAACCAGGTAAAACTATTTCCTCTGTCACTTGTTGTACAGTCTTCAGTTTACTGTTGCTCTCTACAAAATCAAAAACTGCTTAAAAAAATTAATGGTAGAGAGGGTAAAGATAGTTCAAACAGTTGAAGCGGAAAGATCAAGCTGGATAATATTAAATTATTCAATAATTTTATGTCAAAATTCAGGCAGCTCAAAAAGACGCCATCAGTGAAACAACCGCGCCTCATCTGCCTCAGCAGGGTGAGGAGGACATTTGTTCATACTCTGGACACTTGAGAAGGGCGGGGTAGTTAGAGGAGTTCATCTGGAGTGAGGCCTCGGAGGAGATGGAGGAGGGACTGCGGCCACGTCCGGCCCAAGCGTCTGGATGGAGGAACTGACCGGAGTAATCTGAGCAGTTGCTGAGACGAGGTCTGTAGAAGCCCTGATGGGGCCTGTACATTTCCTCTGCTGTGTAACGCTTCATGAACAGGTACACTGACATCACACCTGCCGTCTGGGGAGGGAATAAACAGATTAAGGCTGGGACACAGTACATCTTCAGCTGACAATTTAAGGACAAGATTTGCTAAATGCCTAAAGTACAAGGCAAATGATGAGGTTAAATCTATACAAACAAAACTGAGACCAGTGCTAAGTTTATGTACATAAAACCATTAGATAGACAGAAAATGGTTAAATATTACTGTGGCTTTGAAACATTCTTGTAAAATGTGAGATACTATTTGACTTTCTGAAGTTACCTCAGTGAGCAAGAAGGAGATGGCAGCAAACGCAAATGACCATCCATACTTGTAGCTGAAGTAAGCCTCATTAGTTTTGGTCCTGTTCAACATTTCATCATTAATATTGGAGATGTACAACACCAGACCAACAACCAAAGACAGACCTGTGTAAGGCAGAGAGACAAAATGATTAAAACTCATTTTATATAGCAAAGGTACACATCACTGATAGCTGCATAATTTTGCATAATATTTTCCAAAGACAGAGTCAATGAAAACAATAATTCTTTCATATGACAGTGATGGACATGCACAAAAATATTGGGCCACAGTCTCTCTTAATCTGTGAATTCATGTGTTTTCAGTCCATTGCCACAGATGTATGAAATCAAACACCAGGGTTTGCAAAATTTGTGAAAAAATTGGACCGCACAAAAGTTTTAAATGAATGTTTTGAATGTGTCAAAATATAGTGCGTAATCCATTAAATTCTTTTCTCAGTCGTGTTCAGCTAAGTTTTGTTTACTTTCCTGCTGTGTGCAGCACGGGTCTGGTAGCTGCAACACTGGCATACTCTAATTCATTTTACAGATTATAATGTGACAAGATGAATGACGTGCAACAGATGGTAGCACAGTTTAACCTTGCCCCCCAACCTCCCACCAAGCAACCACACGTGCATGCACACATGGCGCCACTTTGTCCATCTAGTGTAGATACAGTAAGTATAAATCAAGTACCTGACAAGATGAAGAAGATTCCAGAAACAAAGGCCAAGATGGTGCGATGTGGTCGAATGTGGCCGATATTACTGAGTACAAAACCAATGAACATGAAGAAGAGGCTGACCAGAGGAAAGGGTGTAGAAGAGCGAATCATCTCTAAAAGGAGAGAAGGGAAGCAAAAAGAAAATAAACTGATGAGTTTGAGTGTGTTTTATGGGTCCTTATCTTAGCTAATATAAAATTTCAATATCTGTATTTATTTATTTTTCTTATTAAAATTTGCTGTAGTAGCAGCATGAAATATTCAGTCGGTCTATCTTATGCCTCACTCTCATGGATTTAGTATTTAATTACCTTGACTAACTTTTGATTCTTTTATGTTAAGACGGAGCAGGGCCTGCTTGCTGTGAGAAAATGGCAAAAGACCTCTTAGAGTCTCTGGTACTTTTTCCCGAACCCCCATTGCGTTCTTCATTACCCCCAAAATATAGCCTTTTAGCTAAGTGGGCCAGATGTCTAAGGCCATAACCTTAATGGAATTTGGCTTTAACGTTCATTAGCTGGTAAAACTTTGGATTCAGTGGCAATCTTGCCAGTTGAAATCTACAAGAAATATTCAAAAATCTTTTCAGAATGAAAACATAAACATTTGGCTAGCAGATACATTGGGCAGTGGTTTACTTTCAAAGTCATCTTAACCCTGGAGAACCCATGGGGTCAGATCCGACCCCAATAGTTTTCTAGGGAAACCATAGGGTCAAATTTGACCCCATGGGTTCTCCAGGGTTAAACTGCTTTTTTAAACATCCACTGTCACCAGATCTGGACCCAAATCATTGAGGACTGTTCACAGCATCTCGATTAATTTATGGCACAAAGAATTCAGCCAGTTGTGTAAACAAGAGGAAGTCCAACCTAGTTCTAGTCCTAATTAATTAAATGGCTGGTCAGTGTATGCTGTCCTGTTGTTTCCCTTGTCTTTTGGCCATTTGTCCCTCTTCACAGCTTCCTGCTTGCCTGCTCGTGTCTTTAGGTATTATTATTGTTAGTTTGTACTTTGTTGGAATTTTGTTTAACTCATCCTGTGGCTATCATTTAGTTATTTGCTACTTCCAGAAAATGCAAACCCTTACATTTTATTTTTCAACTTTTCTGCATTTGTGTCATTTTTTTTTCAACCCCCACATAACAGTATAAAAGAGTGTGCTAATCTTTGAGTTACTGCACCTACTCAGTATAACTATATAATTGCAGGCTCTGGAAAAACTGACTTTTATATAGCTTGGCAATGTTATTTTCCTACAATCTGCTTGCTTGACTTGGTGAGACTCCACAGATTTAAACTTGAAGTGCCAAATGCTAATGCGTATATGTATGCCCATGCACTTTCACCCTGTAGGGAGTTATAAAAAATTTAAATAGCGTCACTGAATTTTTCATTAACACTCAGTATTTGTCTTGCATGCATTTGCCTTGGGGATTATTCCATAAATTGCAATATCACTACATCCTAAAAAAAACCCACATACTGTATGAGATGACAGGACAGCGAAGAGGTGTGGACTTAATTCACGTGAGTTGTACTCAGGTAAAACTTAGTTCTTTTCTGTTATCCTGTTAGACTTTACACTATCAGAAAAGGATTTACATATGAATTGAGTGTTTGTTAAGAATAATCTTATCATTCTCTTGTAAAAAAAAAAAAAAAAGACTTCTGACAAATGTATGTGGCTTCAGTTAACACAGTTCTTTCACACACTTCTATATAAAACTTTTATGTTTTTATCATCTTGTTTCTGCATTTCTGTGCAGTAGCTTTGGTACGGTACATTTTTCTATGACTAAAACTGCTGTGCCCCTAGATGCTATTATGGTGAAGTATTTCAAACTAAATGGCATCTTTTCAGTTTAGAAAACAGACTGAAAAATGCTGCAAAATAATCATGACATGTGAACAGTTACTTACTGAGTACACTAACAGTGGACTCAGATGTCATCTGCACATTAGTGGGCATCACATACTCAATGGTAAAACACCGTCCATTCTCCTCTCCTGGAATAAAACACAGGGAAAAAATGATATTAAGTGAAATTTCAGTATATGTTTTTGTTTTACACAAGCGATTAATTAAATCCAACCCTGAAGGTCATACAGTACATGAATGGATGTCTTGACATGGATACATGGATGTCTTGACATGATGAATACCTATAATGGCAAAAATGAATAAATGTCACAAATGTCATGTTTTCAAACAAGTTGTTGGAACGACGAGTTGCAAGTTGTATCTAAAGACCAAGCTCAGTTTATTTTCTCTGTGAGGCTATTAAATTTAAATATCACTTAAAATCAGTCAACTTAGAAAGAGAATGGGGAGTTTATAGCTTCCTCCATGTAACGCACAATTTATGCTGTCAGTATTTGTTTGAGGAACACCCAACATTAGACTTTAACACCTTTCTCCTTATCGCGCTGACACATACAGTACAAAATGTGGCAGCAAGACACACCAACTGATTTTTTTCATCACTTCATTAACTCCACACACTATGAGGTGTTGGATTAGGTGATATTCTGGGGTTCAGCATATGTAATTACCTTCATACTGCTTCCACAGAATACACATATAAGGATGTGTTATGTTTTTGCATAGCTATTTAAGAAAAATATAATATGTCAAACAAATCTGGGAGATTCTTGAGACTATTTTCCAAGGATTTAGCCAGTTATTGACCCCATGTTTATAGTCTTGCTGGTTTTCACTTTAATGAAAAGTCAGTTTTTATTGTGCATTTCTAGGGTTTCTTTGTGTATGCAAATATCAGCCCCCCACTTCTTAGTGATATCACATACACTATGTCTACAGTTGCACATATGCGCAAATACAGTCTGCAATTTGTTAGTTAATTACCTAACTATATCATGATATAGTTATATTTAACAGACATTAGGATTAATATGTCTGCATATGAATATAAGACAGACAGACAGCAGGAGAAACTGATGGAGGAGAAGTCTGTAAACGCAGACTGATTGGACCAGTTCAGGTCCACATTGTGTATACATATGTATGTCACTGCAGATCTCCCTCAAACTTGCTCATTGTATCAGCTTTTCTTTTAACATAAAGTAAAAGCTTGGGCTTACTGCCACTATGCAGTAAGCCCAAGATTCCCTTTGGTCACGAAATATTTTGTACTCCAGTCAACAGCGTTTCTGTACTACTACTAATCACCACTTTCCTTTTTATTCCCAACAAAGGAAAATAACGACTATTACAGAACTGTCATGATGAAGACTTATGTTATTATTTCTATTTTTCTCTTATTTTTTTATTATTCTCTATAATAACTGATTCTGGAATAAAATACTAACTGTAAAACGTGATATACTTCACCTGTCACAACACCGTGCAACGTCATTCACATTCACTGGTGTAACTACGCACTGTGATGGTAAGCATTGGTGTTTCTGGGTCAAATTAAGTGGGCAATAAGGCCACTCAATTGCCCCTAAAAAACACACTAAACCATTAGTTCATTTAAACCAAAGGCCTGCTTCATGGCAGCAGAACATCTCTTACATAATCACAACTGGAATCCCAACATATTTACCAAGACTTAACCATTAACCCTGAAAAAGGACGAAGCAGCTCAATTGTCGTATAGATTAAATCAACAGTAAGTGGACTGATGTTAAAGGTTATGTTACCATTTAAGAAAAACACAAATATTCTTCTTGTCCATACTGATCAAAATAATTGAAACATTTCCAGTGTAGGCTGGCTAAAGTGAAATGTTAAGCTAAACAGTACAAGTTTGTAAAGATGGAATTTAATCAATAAAATCAGGTTTGCCGAAACACTTTTTTTAGGTTTGCTGTTCTTAAAAAAGAGACTGGAAAGGCTTACAAATTAGTAATAGTAGTTTAGAAATAACTATAATTTAATGCAAAGCTAGACAAAGAAAAATGGAACTGTGGCTAATCTCCCTAGATGTGGACATTCAGTTAAAAACAAGAAATACTGGTTGGTGGTGAGCAATATCTCATACTCTAGACAGGAAGAAGCTGGTGTTCTCCAGCTGTTTTAACACTCCAGCAGCTGGCAAACCAGAACAGACTGGATCTACAGAAATACTGGGGAAAAACTTCCTTTACGGTTGTCCCAGGCAGCGCCCAGAACTTAACCAAGTAAAGTGAACTCTTTAACTCTTTAACAATTTAAAGACAGCTCGTCTGACTTAGAGTATGACTAAGCTCAAACACTCCTGAAAGACACATGTCCTTGTCCTGACTGATGCATAAACAGTTGATCAAAGAAAGTTAAACCAATAATAAAAAAGAAGAGTCATTATGATTATAACTGTTGGTATGTCTACTACGGTGGGATAAATACATTGTGTTGATCTGTACTTGTGAGCAAAATCAGACAAAATCAATTTAATGACCAAGCAAAAGAGGAAAAAACATGTTATTTTAATTGGTTAATATACATCTGGCTTCTGTAGCATAACTAATAAAAGCATCTGTAGTGCAGGTACATGTCAGCTGACAACTTTTAAAGACCTAAGCACAAATATCATTGGATGCAATACAAAACATAAAGGAGATTGTTTTTTTCTTTGGTATCTAGATATCCAGCAAAATAACAGAACATATTACTGCAAGTACAGTAAATTGTTGTGATTACTGGAGAAATCGAGAGGGTAAGAGCAAGAATGGATACCTGGTTTACTCTGGGACAACACTTGTCTGGACGGTTGTTTCTCTAAAGAAAAGATTTAAAACGGTTAGTATTTCCAGTATTTTCCACTCAAGAACTGTGGAGGAACACGTTAAGAAGGTGTTTATCCATGCAATGTGCTGTGCTTCTGCAGTTGCTTTTAATGTGGAATGGTAAAGTGAAAAAATGCAGGTCAAAAAGAAGGAAAAGGAAAGTCCAGTTAAGGAGCAGAGAGGAGTGTCTGCACCAATCAAAGCTTCATCTGGTGCCACTGAATGTAAATCAGCAATCGGTTAAATCATGAGAGAAGCAGTCTTGGATAGCTCTCTATGAACAGGAAAAGTGATTTTGAAGGATACAGCATAGGACTGGAAAACAGTTTGGAGATAGTATACAGGTAAGGTGATGGATCATAAAGCTATGCAGAGGTGAAGGCAAAGTTTCAAAGTTCATGCTCAAATATTCAAGTGCAAAGCAAAAACAAAAAGACATCTTCTATACTTGCAGCAGTCTAGTGGTTAAAGAGAAGTAAAAAAAGGAAAGAAATGAGAGGGAAAAAATGCAACGCACAATATACTGCAAACGAGACAATGCACAAAATTTTGGTGAATCTGTGCTTCAAACTTAGCTGTGTATAATAAACATAATTTTGAAAGATGGCATCACGATTTCATTTCCATTTTGTTACTGCTTTTGAGACTAACAGGAAAGCTACTCTACTGTGTTCAAACTGTGTTCTGACTTCAGACTAACTCACCAGCCAAAAAGCAAACCCTCCACAGACCAGAGTGGAGCGACATGCGCATCTCGGTGCTCTGGTTGAGAGGAAGGATGACGCCCTCCTCCAAGTAGAGCCAGTAGTCGGTGCTCACGGCGATCCCCAACAGGCCGAGGCCGCAGACGGCGAACACGCTGCTCAGCAACGTTAGCGCCTTCCTGCCACATAGGCTCATACCACAGCCTCAAGAGCAGGGGGGCACCGGTGGCGGAAAAGGGAGCTATGAGAGGGAGAGAGAGATAAACATTTTTACTTTTATTTTTTCCTTTTTTTTTTTTTTTTTTGTAAAATCCACTTTATTCAGTGCTCAGAGGTGGTGGTTGTGCCTTTGGGTGTGGTCAAGTGTGACACTCTGGAGTTCTGCAATATTTAATTTCACTCGAACTAAGGCTTACGACTGAAAATGGAGATCAGGTAGAGACAGAAAGTAACAAACGCACCTGCAGATAGGACAGTTTTACTCTCTGCTGAAGTTTAAATCTGGGAATGAGTCTCTTTCTTTCAAATCTCCCATTAATCTTTAAATAACCACACTGTGCAGGACGAAAGATTTAGTAGAGCATGTTTGAGGAAAGTTTTTCACTTGACTACCCTTGACTGCTTCCAGGCAGAAAGAACACTCCTGCAATGTGCCTAACAGCACTGATTGCCCCCAAAGGAGAATTACAAAACTGAGTTTGTTTTGATTTATTTCTGCTTTAATAATCATAGACTATTCCTACTGTCTGTTATGTATCTACTACTTTATGTTAAATTTAGTGACATACTACAGCTGGCATACAGTATGTCACGGCATATGAATGTGAGTGCTTGCCAAACAAAATGATGGCTCTGTTCTTAGCTGAAGCCCACTTTTGCCGGAAGCTAAAGCGCTGGGAGGCTGAGATACATGTTGAAAGGAATTGATTTCACATAATGAGATCTCAGCATGCTGCTACTTTGAGCACCCACTGTGAGCTTGGGAAGATGGAGAGAGAATTTGTGAAAGGATTTTGAACTTTTCAGAAAATTCATCACATTTGGAAATCGCTTTCCTCCAACAATTTCTTATATGAAGACTTAATACAAAGCCCCAGTTAGAAGAAAAGAGTGAGATCTCCATGCAACTGTCAGCATGTAGTGAGGAACAAGTTTGCATAGTGAGGCAAAATCCATGTATTAATAGTAGAGAGAAAGCCAATCATTTCCCTTTAAGCAAGCTTTTGGTAACAATGTGAAGGAAAAACTCCCTTTTAACAGAAGTTAACCTTTGAAGTATCAGTCATCTGAGGGTGGGCATCTCAACCAGTTAAAGCAAACAGTGAGAGAAAAAACAGAGTCTGATGGGGATAGTAACTTAGATCAAAACCACACAGTTCATACAGTGATGCCAGTTGTAAGCAATTGAGATGCACATACTGTAAGTAATCAGAATTCACCAAGCACAGGAGCAGCATTAATGGGAAAGGACTATTACTAAACCTAAGCTATTCTTGGCTCTGTTGCAATCAGTAGCTATTCATTTACAATGACCATAAAGGCTGTATATTCAGGCAATTGCTACTGAGCTGTAAGTAGATGGATGCATTCCACTCAGTAACCCTTTTTGTATACTTCACTTACCCAGAAGGGCTGTTTTAGCTGTACAGTACAAAACCCACACACTGGAGTAGTGACTGTGCTTAAATATACAGTCTTGAGCAATCCTTAATTTTTTTAAATATTTTTTTAATCAACAGTTCTCCAGGCTTTCTGATGATCTTTCAGACATTCTCTTGGGACATTGGCTGCCGGGGGGCACTGCACACCACCCAGAATTTCCAGTAAATTAATCAGTCAATCGGTTAAAACAGATTATTATGAATTTCAAAATCTTATTTGGTTTTCATATGTACCTATTATCAGATATATCAACTCTAATAGCAGGAAATTAACTAGGCAAATGATTTTTTCTTTCTCTCTTTTTGCCATATTTTTTCAAGTAACCTATATTTGACAACAGCATAAATAAATTGAGAAATTCTGTTTTTGGTGTGCTACCCCAATATTTTTAGTGGCCCCCATATTGCCCCTATGAAAAAATTCTGATGCCACCCCTGCCCCCCCCGTCCATCAGTAAATAAGGGTGTGACAATCATGGTGACACTGTAGAATCAAATAACTAAGACCCCAGTCACACTGGCCAAGAGAATAGTTCATGACCATCTGGCAACCAGTATCAATGTGACTGGATGCTGGAAGTTGATGGTAGTTGTTGGGAAATGATTGTTAAAGTCCCAGTCATGCTGGCCCATAGGCAAGTCAGTGACCCCCTGAAAACCACTTCTCATTAGAGAAAAATGTGTATTCCACAAATGGTTGGCAAAAGACTCATTGCTTTGGTCAGTAGGATATTTTTAAAGTCATGGTTTGAATGGAAATGATGGATTTGTCTGCAACTACAACAAAACTAGTTTGCATTGCACTTTTTCCAAGTTTTACTACTGTTTGGCTAATAATTAGTGAGCATTTCAAGACAAACATGGTGTGCACATGGTGTGGGTATAGATATTTGTCCGTAGAAATTCGTGCTTGTATCACATCCAATATGGCTGTCAACTTTTCAGCATGGTGTGCATGGCATCAAATTTTAATAGTGTTTGGTAGAAAAAGTCTCTATTAATAAACGGCTGAAGCTGTTTCAAACAAAATAGTTCATCTAATATCTGACTAAATGCAATTGCATTGATGTCCAAAACGTTTCTTGCCTTTCTGTGTGTGCACCAAGTTCCCATCTCTCTGGTGACTCAACCTGCACACCTGGTAATCAGCCAGTCATCAAATTCCAGCAGTATTTAAGGTTCTGGTCTTTACATCAATTGCTGCAAGACCTTTAGTCACCTCCGCGTGGTGCTAACACTACAAGCTGGATCTATTTTTGTGTGCCTTGTGTGTGCACGCGTGTGTGTGTGTGTGTGTGTGTGTGTGTGTGTGTGTGTGTGTGTGTGTGTGTGTGTGTGTGTGTGTTTGCGTGTTTGCGCATGTGGTAATCTTTATCTCCTGTCCCTCAGGATCAGTTTCTCCAATTTCCACTGTGCCAATTGCTTTGCCCTGTTCACCACCTTCACTCTGCCTTCGTAAAGTATACCTGTCTCACTTCTAGCTCTGTCCATTAAACTTCCATCAGCCAGCCATTTCCCTCACCAGCCACAGCTCTGGGGCCTTTTTACTGGAAAAAATAAATATAAAATCACAAGCTGTTTTCAATTAAAATCAGTGTCTCGGACTAGAAATAACCATGGTTGACTTTGTGTTACCTGACAAAGTAAAAACAATGAAAACCAATGAGCACTGCTGATTTTCATGTTTGGTCTAGTCCACCAAATACTCAATAATGTTTTACCTGACTTAATTAACCTCAACAAAGCCTTCATTTGTGCATTTGTGAAAGGGGAAATCACAAGTCATTTGTTGTCAGTTTACATTAAGTGACATCACAGATGCATAAATTACAAATTGGGATTTTTAGAAGCTGCTTAAGCAAGCATTTTAGCACGCCATAGGGACTGAATACAAGACAAGTTTTAAGTATTAATCTAACAATGTTTTTATGGATGAGTTCATAAATTAATACCACTGCTCTCCAAACAGTTTTAACCATTTCTCCCTACGCTAGGCAAGCAGTGAAAATTGCATTGCATAAAAATATAATATGATCCTGTCTCTATTGCCACAGTTTATGGTTATTATGACGAAACTGTTGCACTGGCAAATGGAGGAACTTCTGCACTGTCCCTGTAGTGTCTGGCTGAATTATGCTTCAAGTGTTAAAAAACGTTTGTAGAGTTTGCAAAATGTATTACATTTCACTCCCTAAAAGTATTTTTACAAAATTATTTGCAAACATATACCAGTTAATAGAATGTGCAACCAATAATAATAATTCCCTCATTCAGGGGTCCCATACTAACAGACCTGGTATTATTTTTCATGTTTGTTTCTTTTCTTTTACATTCTTCCTTAAAAAAAAACCTCAATAACAAGTCTTCTAGTTTTAGATGTCATCTTTAGACTTAAGCACTCAATTTCATCTATCATCTATAATCTGTTAAAATAAACTACATGTAGGTTTGTCCTAGCTTGTGTTTCTTACTATTATGAAAAGCAGGGACCAGGAGTAGAAAAGACAGCACCAAAAAAAAGGTTCTTAGTCCATCATAATCAGTGAGATCCAACACACTTGTCAACACACACACAATTACCATAACCAGTCATTCATTAATACTAATAATTCTGTTCATTGTTCTGTTCTTGAAAGGACAGTAATTGTGACTGATCTTAGATGAGAAAAATGTGTTTTCATTTTGAAAGCTTTCTCTTTAAATGTTCAAAGCTACGGGCACCAAAGCTTTGGCTCTTGTTGTGGGATCAAAGGAGTACACAAAACACTCTTCTCCTGCATACTTATCAGAGCTGCCTTTGGAGGAAAACGTCTGAACCTGTGACTAGAAACCATCCATCAATAACTGCGAGGTTTGTATTTGTTGCCGCCTTCTCAAAAGTTGCGTGCTTGTGCAAAAACATAGAAATGGCATAAAAAAATAAGCAAGTTAAAATGTCAGTAATGAGTTTTATTGGGGATGTTTGTGTAGTTAATGGAAGTCAGAATGCTCAAAATGCAAAAACATTTGCTAATTAATTTGAATGAAAGTAAATAATGTTCACATTTTCTGCCACTAATGTGATACAAGGCCACTAGGGGCCCAGAGGCGAAGTAAGGGAAATGTACACAACTGCTAGAGTAAAGGGCACATCATCACCAAAAGTAGGGCAATTCCTTTTCTGCCTACTTCCTTAATATGCACCGACCCTCCTGTCAACCCTAATCTAAATGGCTCACTGCCAGAAATACAGCATTTTTCCTAAACTGAAAATCCAGAGGTTTTTCATCAAACAATGGCAAAGCAAGAAAACACATTTTGATCTATAATTTTTTGGTAATAAAAAATATATTGTAACTTGAACACAAATTGTAGTAAGTTATCCAAATGAAATCAATATTATTTATATCAACATATCTCTGTAGAATTATGATATGTCAGTAGTCCATTTGTGGTGCATGAAATAGCATTGCTATAAAAAATTCATGATTTTTGACTGATATCTTTGATTGTTAACTAAAATATGCAGTCACAAATTAAAATAGTCACAATGTTACCATGAAGAATAGATGATGTCCATCACAGCTGAGTTTGAAGTTGTATTTGGAATTCAATTCAAAATGCCCCAAAATGGTTGTGAAACCTATGAAATCTCACAATGAACACCCTCATTTGAATTTGTGTATTTGTTCTTCTGCGTCAAGGGTTCGTCAGTGTCGTAGCACGGATCTCTTTTGGCATGCTTATTGACCCAGTTACTGTGGCTGTAAGAGCGTGGCTGAGTGCATGTCCCTCTGTTGCTTCTGATGTGGACAGGCAACTAACACTGTGTGAGTTAGTTCCTGCTGGCTGATGTTGCCAGGGCTGGCTGGGGGAGCCTAAGGACAATAGCAGTCCAAAGCAACAGAGAGGAGATATGCCATGTCATCAAGCCACAGTCACAGCTGGGTGAAGCTGGCAGCCCCATCACTGTGTGGCTGGGAACTGCTTATATATTTTCAGCAGGCATACTAAAGGGGAAACACATGTCAACAGTATATATCCACAAGCTCATCCACGCATCAGATCTACAAATATCCATGAAGTGGGTCATACGGTATATCTCACAAATTATACTTGTGAATGAACACATCATTGCAGAGCCAGTTGTCTACAGCCAGTTTCTGTTAGCCTCACTTCACACATAATAAATCTTACAGAGGGAACGTGTCATAAAGGGGTTTCAAGCAGTGCTATTTTTCTATGTTTCCTCAATCCGTGATAGTTAAGAAATACAAATACAATCAAATAACACAAACCCAAATAAATGACACAATTATTTTACCTTTACTATCTCGATTAAAATGATTCATTTAGATAAGTCACTGAGTTTAGTGTCCTTATTTTAAAGACTACTTCAAATCAGCATATAGTCTTAGCTGTTATGTTATCCAAGCAAGGTACCATAAACAACAGTTAAGGTTATAACAATTTCTTTACATATGCTCTTGTGTATAAGCGAGCATTTTCGATCCACGCCAGCCTCAAGCACATAGCTAACAAGCAGGAATAATTTCTCAGTGGTCTAATTTTGGACATGCCTCCACTCTTGCTTGAAGGCATGCCTACTTAAAATCACAAAATTCATACTGTAGTCCAAGCCAAATCTCTGCTGTAGGCCAGACAGCTTACAATGCCTCATCTGGCACGAAGCAGAGAAAGGTGGTGATGGTGGTGCAAGTTCAAGTTGTCAAGACAGAGGATAGTTTTAGTATTTTTAAAAATAAAAGAGTTTGGTGAAAAAATTAGCCAATTTGTGTTACTATGTTGCTAGGCAGTTTAACCAGCTGACCTAATGTGTCTCCCTCCCACTCTCGGGACTCTAAAGCAGTCTGTATCAAAATGCAGTCCATCTCTCTTCTGTAATGTCAGATCATCTTAATTTGACAGGGCAGCTCTGGATACAGAGCTGGATATAGCTCAAGCCTTTAATTCTGTTCCAAATGTGCTTCCCTTATGATTTTTAGCAAAACATTTTGGCTTTGAACTATCAACCCTTGAGGATGCCATCATATAATATCATGATTTCTTGTCTCTCCACTTGATCTCTATATCTTCTAAGAATAATAAACAAACAGAATATAAAATAGTAGCAAAAGGCTGAACAAAGGCTATAGCTTATACCCTTAAATATATAAGACCATTTAAATACCCCATTTCCTTTGCCATGACTTTGTGTAAAGCAGGGACAATTATCTGAACTGCTTTTTTTCACTTAGACATATTCATAACAAAGAGCACAGACAGGTTCACTTTATTTAATAAAACGAGTGAATGGCACTTTTGTGATCTCTAAAAGGGTAGACACTTCATTGACTCTGGCATAAAATAAAATAGTGACCCACAGCAATAGCACTAACATCCATTTCCTCATGTTTGTTGTAAGAACAAGTCTCCCATTTATTTATAAGTGCCTGACTTGGCCTCGTCGCCAGGCAACACTATACAGAGAGGCCCACAAATTAGTTAAGCATGAATGAGCTGATGAGTGAGTCCCAAAACAAGGCTTCCTATTTGGCTGTGCACTTTTACATGCTGGGGAGGGGATACAAAGGGAACAGGAGAAAGACATGGGGAGGCAAATACATTTTAAAGGTTTACAGAGGGAAACATTAAAAAGACATATTACATGTAGCCATATAGGCACAGAATGATCTCAAAATTTCACTGGAGATAAAATATATCTAGAACAGGCATCCTAAAGTACATCCTGTCTACACTCTACAATACATTTACTTTATTTTTCACAGACCCAGAAAGAAATGCTTAAAACTCCGGTAAAACTTTAAGAGCAACTTTGAGAGTCTTACTCAGAATAGGTGTTTAAAAACTGGGCACATGGCAGCTGTGATCAGCAGAGAGCACTGTGTTTACATTTTGGGGATATTCCCATCGGGGTGCTTTTTAGAGGGTGGCCGATCGCTGAACCAAGTGATTTGCTACCAGGACAGTAACTGATGCAATGGGGAACACTTATTTAATGCACTTTGTTTAATTGCTCGTGCTTTGTGCCCACACTGGGAATAGAGAATTAATTTAATAAATCCTGCAATTCTGACAAAAGACATATTGTACGTGGGTTTCTTTTATGAATAGATATGCTCATTAAATCATGGATTAAACCTACACCGATCTATTTACTAATGATATGTTATTTATATTTTTTGTCAGTGTTAGGTGATTGCAATGTTTTCTGCCACAGAGATAACAGAGGAACATGGAAATTGTTCATATTTCTCAAAAAGGAGCTACATTTTGCTTTTGTCATGAGTGACAACTGGGAGCATTGGTTATGTGTAAACAACAAAGAAATAAGGATGGGGAAAAGAAAAGAATTGATTATTTTAATGGCAAGACACAGGGACAGGGCTGTATAACCCTGTGTAGCAGTCTCTGATCCTATCATGTTTGAAATGTGGCCTATAATAATGTTTTTACAAGGCTGCCATGATAAACATAAAAACTGCCAGCCAGAGTTTAAACATGTATTTAATTTATGGCATTTATGACATTTGAGAACATGGGCACAGAAAGAAAACAGTGCCTGCAGAAGTTTAATGATGAGATCAGTAAAAATCAGTGCTTAACAAAAACCACAAGATTTAGATTGACTGACTTTCAATTAAATACCAAACCTCTAGATACATCTTTGAGCTTCTTTAAGAGCTATGTGGCTAAAGAGGCTTTTACAGCGGAGAAAAATTAAAAGCTCTACAAAATGTGAGGGGCTAATTCTGCAAATCTAACAAACTCAATTTAAAGTGCATGAAGTCACATTTTCTGTCTTTGAGTCACAGCCTGAACCATTATGTCCAGATAATAATAGACTGTAAACTACCTACATGTACCTCAATGCAACAAGTAGTTTCTCACCTGGCGAGTGCCCAAGTACCCACAATGCAGCCTGTATGTGTCTGAAACTGCTGAGAAATAATCCCCATACTGAATGAGTGTTTTAGCAATGTTTGTTTGGTTGACACACTGACCCAATGGCACGAGCTGCCTATTTAAATCTTAAATTGTACAAATGCCAAAGATTATTTTAGTATTACTTTACTATAGAATAATCATGATTTGTATTAGGTCAGATTATAATGCACACATGTATCAGATCTTACAGAATCAGAAGCATTTTCCATCACAACACCACAAAACTATCTACTATTTTAATCCTCATAACTATAACAGATAATCATTCTGAATGGCCACCATCATATTAATGGAAGCAACAAATTAAGTAATTATTAGATGTCAGATGACATAAAGCAAATATATTAGCCTCATATTCAATCTCGATCGGAGTTTTCAACAAATCATTATGTAATTTAGCCAGAGAGACTCTGTTGTTTGTAGTGCAATCAGCCAGCTGTTTGTTAGGCTACTGATACCAGTTAATCTTTGGCTCCGGCTTAAACCGCTGTCCGCGGTACTGAACCACTCACACACGTTCTCGTATTGAATCAGTGATAAACTTAACCAAACCTGATGCTAAACAAGAATACCTCAACTGTCCTTTTAATACACGCCCTAGGAATGCGCGCAGTAAATACTGCATCTTCTGTGTTATTGGCACGTGTCTTGTTTTCCGTTTTAAAGCCGTGGATTTTGCTTAAAAGTCTCAACGACTCTATTTTTAATTCGTTTCCATCCCTCTAATCCTAAAAAATCTAAGAGTGATATTCTTTGTCACACATGTGATACTTTAGTTTTTCTGCAAGTTACAGCACTTCACGTGTCGATTAGCGGCATTGTGACACAATTGAAAGGGTGTAATAACCGAATAGACTTTGAGTCGACATAAAGGAGGTATCGGCTTCTCTTCAAAAGCCACTTAAGGCGTACATTTATCTTCTAAGTTTTTGTTTTAATCAACGTGCAACAAATCCTTATCGGGTTTGAATATCGCTAACATGTGTCAGAGAAAAGCAACTCCACTCTTCACATGCAGCTGTGAGTAAAGGATAGTCGCATTCAAAGCTTAGTAAAGGCTTCAACAGTAATTATGGAGGCAAAGAGAAAACGTGTTTTACATGTTAATATTTCAAACAAGTCTCAGTCTAATTGGAGCTAAGCAAAAACATTAGTAGCATGGGGGGAGAAAACAACAACAGGAAAAGTACTCCGTGTTTTTTGTTGTTGTCGTTGTTGTTGTTTTTTGTTTTTTTGCTTTCTCCTCCTCGAAATATTCTCTGTAACGTCTTGCTTACAGTAGACACTCAAGGAAAAGTTGGCTAAAAATAATTTACCTTCGCGAAGAAGACTCGTCGATGAAACGCCTTTCTCCTGGTGTTCTGTTATCGTCACTCTTTTCTTCCTGTTCAGTCGCTCCGCGTTATCTCGGCTTTGGCAGGAAATAAGCCCGTTAACTGAACCTGACCCGCAGCTGCGTCGCTCGCGCACCACTACTATCCAAAACAGCAATACCTTCTGCCCGCGTGGAGTGAGGCACGTGGCACCCCAACTCCTCACTCCACCTCTCTTCAGGTGAACGGGAGGGAGGGAGGTGAAGTGACGTGATATGGATCAGTGAATTTGTAGTTCAAACCAGATGCAGCGATAAGATTTCAGCAGATATTGTTTTGATATGAAGCAGCAGCACAAAAATCAAGCTCTGCTATAGGATTTACCACAATGTTATGCATAAAATAAAGAAATGACCTGTTTTGCAAGTATCTTTGTCACCCTGTGGTCTACCTTATAATCAATCTAATCCCCTTTGACCGCTGAAAATATCTCTATAAGCCTGTTAAGTTATATTTGTTGCAAATTCTGCTGCCGACTTGGCCATTTCTTGAAGAAGACGTTTTTTTTTTTTTTTGTTTTTTTTACCTGGATAAGCCCAAAACAACTTGTACCTTGTGTAAAGAATGCTCTCTCTGAATAACAATGACTTTCATGAGAGATATGTTTAAGGTATCTTGACAGATTAGGCCAACAAGTCACTTACAACAATAATAAGGGTTCATTTCAATTTAGTTCAATTCAATTCAATTTTATTTATACAGCGACAAATCACAAAAACAGTCGCCTCAAGGCGCTTTATACTGCAAGGTAGACCCTACAATAATACATACAGAGAAAAACCCAACAATCATATAATCCCCTATGAGCAAGCGTTGTGGCGTCAGTGGGAAGGAAAAACTCCCTTTTAATAGGAAGAAACCTCCGGCAGAACCAGGCTCAGGGAAGGGCGGCCATCTGCAGCGACCGTTTGGGAGAGACAAGGAAGACAGGAAGACAGCCAGAGATCAAGGGTGCCACCACTCTGTATTTAATTATTAAATTATGAGTTATTACTCATCTCTGACCCTCATCCACAGCACCTCTTTTGTCCTCCTGCCAACCCAAACCAGTGCTGGCAGATGAGCCTGGTCCCACTGGAGGTTTTTTCCTGTTAAAAGGGAGTTTTTCCTTCCCACTGTTGCCAAAGTGCTTGCTCATAGGGGGTCGTTTGATTGTTGGGACTTCTCTGTGGGGTCTTCACAATGCAATATTAACTTACCAACTTTATGTTATATTTTTGCACAATATAAAAAAACTCTTCCAAAAGATATTACCGGAATTTACATTTTGGTGTATTTGTTTGTTTGATTTTGATGAAGAATACTAAAACATCTGTACAACATCATCCATATGGGTAACTGAGTTTATATCCAATGCTTGTAATGGCCATCATGTTCATCAAACCACCAGGCAAAGTTCAAAATTATATTCCTTCAGCATAGCTTGCTACCAGCTTTTAATAGCTGTACTCAGAACTAAATGACTAGATGAGTGAGAGTGAGTGGGAACATTTGTGTGTCCTCGTTGTTTTCCCATATCTGACCTTAACTTTTCCATTAAGACGCAAACATTTTTAAAAATTTTGCATGTTGTGTCTTAAAAAAGAGCCTTCAACGGGCTTTAATTCTTTTTCATTTCCGTTCATTTATGTAACATCTGTTTCTACTTGCACTTGAAACAGATGCACTTTATAGTCTGTGCACGTGTTTCCACATGAGATTAGGAGCTTTGTGTGATTGCTTAAATCGATGAAAAAAGAATTCAAAAAGTATGAAACGTATTCAATGTACTCATGAAGCTTATTCAGTAATAATTTTTAATGTGATAGTGTGGCAAAGCAATAATCTGTTGGGTTCTTTTAAGACTGAATTTAACACTAAAATGCCTCTATACGTGGATATTCATACAGTCATATACAAGCATGCTAATCACTCCCAGATGACTAACAACCACAACTGATCACAGGAGTGAACAATGAGCTGTCATCAGCTGTGCTCTGACTCGGCCTTGTACATAACCACTCTCTGGCTCTACCGGAAGCCAGACAGGGCCCTTCTCTTTCTATTTTCCATTTCTTCTTGTTTAATAAGGCTATCTCAC
The DNA here is from genome assembly GCF_036321145.2 of Pelmatolapia mariae. Taxonomy (NCBI): domain Eukaryota; kingdom Metazoa; phylum Chordata; class Actinopteri; order Cichliformes; family Cichlidae; genus Pelmatolapia; species Pelmatolapia mariae. The sequence continues at coordinate 8,971 of NW_027052342.1, read as the reverse complement.
TTGTCTCATCATTACAGTGCATAATTTCTTTTTTTTTCTGCTTTCAAACAGAATCTAAATTCAGAAATGCTCAGCATCGTCCTTTTTCATTCATTCTTCATTTTTTATGTATGTAAAGCAAACATAAATCAGTCAGCTTCAGTAATGCACTCTTTCTTAGTCATTAATCACAAAGATACAAATGTGTATCAGGCAGTAATAGTAATGTATCTGCTCTACTTAAGGCTAGAGCTATTCTCATAAAAACTATGACAGTATATCATTTACAGTAGCTCTTTCACTTTCACAACAGCTTAAGTTATTCTGATGTGTGTGTGTGTGTGTGTGTGTGTGTGTGTGTGTGTGTGTGTGTGTGTGTGTGTGTGTGTGTGTGTGTGTGTGTGTGTGTGTAAAATAGAGAATGAGAGAAACCAATACACTGAAACATAACAAAAGTTCACACACCAGCTGGGTCCAACACTAAACATACTGCAGGACTTTTTCTAATCAGATGGCAGCTAAGCATTGTCTCAAAACCCTGTATGCCCAAACAATATCATCCTTTTCTCTATTACAACCCAGGACAGAATAAATAAATACAATTTTGATTCATTTAATAGACTTTAAGTCATATTAAAGAAAAGAAAATGAAATGATTCCCTTTCAGACTCACATTGTCATATTTAGGTCAAATTTGCAGTGTGACGGGCTCAACAATGAGATTCAAGAGCTGTAGAGCAAGGATTGAAAACTGAATAAAACCAGGCTCAGTTTGTTGTAAAATCCTGGCAAGCCTCTTCTTATTACTCTAAGCCACCACTTAGGACATTGGCTGCCTGCCAGCAACGAGCTATAGTAATTATGGGCTCTCATTTAAGAAAATTTCAGTAAGATGGATGAAAGCTATCAAGTGGGTTGAGAATAATATGAGCTCAAGTTTTGCGACTAACAAGATAAAGGATTCTCCTCTGTCTTGGTCAAGGTTGAAAGAAATTAGTGGAAAACTGTTCAGGGATCAATACTATAATGGAGGCAGCAGCAAGAAATGCTTGCAACCTGTTTTCACTTGTCTTTGTTTCTTTCTAAGACTAATAAGATTAGCTCACAATGACCACTGAGATGGTTACTCTCTTTTGTTTTGCTGCTTTCTTTAAATTGGCACAAGGTACATGTCAAATGTTACATTTTGTTACTACACTAAAAAGGCATGGCAAGCCTATACTTTGTCATGTCAAAGTAGAGAAAATATGCTAGTGTGTAAGAAACAACAAATATGACCTCACAATCTATATCAGTAAGCACTATGGATGCTGGTGTGTTTCATGAAAACAAAAATCTGATATTCTGACAGGTATTTGATTAGGTGGCAATCATGCTATGCTTCTGAAATGTCAGCGTAGTCCTCAAACATGCTAATGGGCTCTACATTAATCCCTTTCTGGTTGAAAAGTAAAGCCCCAGGTGCACCAAAAACCTAATCTGCACCACATCTAAAGATCGTGCGGTGTCCCTCAGCTGTGGCACATGTCTGTAATGCTCTTCAGTCTAAGTCAACCCTGATTACTCGTGACAGCAGTGACTACCACACTATGTCTTCCATCAATAACAACCCTCTTCCTTCATCCGGACTTCAGCTCAATAAAGTCACATGTCCTCCATCTGTGCAGAATATAATCATCCTAACACATTTCAAGCTAAATGGATGAATGCAGGTAAAAATTCAGAAATATGTATTGCAGCACATTAGATGTTGGACTGATTATATATATATATATATATATTTTTGCCAACTTAACGGCCAAATAAAGCACACAGAATTAATTAAATTAATCGCAGCTTTTCACTGCAGAAGTTGACACACACACACACACACACACACACACACACACACACACAAAGAAGATGCAAATATAAAAATAAAATTAAGCCACAGACTCACCAACAACACTCAGTTCAAACTTTGTCTAAATTGGTCAGTATCAATTTTATGTGTGTGTGTGTGTGTGTGTGTGACACATCATGTGACGCCAATGACACATTGCTCAAAATAGACTAACATGCTTGTGTTCCATCTGAGGAGAAACATAAACTAAACCCCAACAATACATTGCATTTTGAAATAATACACAGTTCATGCAAAGTTTGAAAGAAGCCAGTAACAAAAACATTCACTTGTGTAAGTATGGACCTCATTTTGCTTTTTTTATTTGCATTATCATACATTAGGTACAAATGACACAATCAATTACAAGGTAAGTAGCTCAGACTCATTTTAAAGGTTTCAGGCTGACAAGGGAAAAAAAATAACAAACATACACCATTTGCAAAATACAATATGTTCTTTCTTTTACAGTCTATGTAGATATCTAATTTAAGTCATTTATGTACAGGACAGGGGTGCAGAAATTATAACTGAACAGAGGAAAGTGGGAGAACTGGTTACACTGTGGACTAAGATATAAGGCATTCTTGCACATCACTGATCTTATGCTCTGTTTGGCCAAGAGGATAGTTTACTTAAAACTCTCTTAATTCAAATCGAGCAGGAAACAGCAGAGTGATGACTAACTACAAAGAAGACGTCATACCAGATTCATCCACAGAAAAGGACTGACAGAAGTACTAATTAAAATCTATAAATTAAAATAAAATCTTGAAACAGCTGTATGACCATATCTTTAAACCTAACCCTAACTAAATTCAAAAAGTTGAGGACATGTAAAAAAATGTAAAAGAACAAATAATTTTGGCTAATTTCTTTCCTGTGGTGCATTAGTCAAACCCAGAGAGAACTGAAAAGTCTTGGGCTGATGCCGTCTCTGTTGAGTGAATTGCGTGAACTAGAAACTAGAGACCAACTTGTGATGGGATCAAACCAGCTGCAGCACCAAGGAGTTGTAGGACTAGCCCCATAGAGGAAAATATTGTGTTTATACACCAAATATGACGCTTCATATGGTGATTTACAAATACATATACAATACAAAAGACTGTTTGATAGGGGCGTGATAACAGACGGGGCCACTGGGCCTCTTGCCCCCCTACTCCCAATCTTTTTTTGGGAACTTATGGTTTAGACCACATCTGCGTTTGATCCCAACTACACACCTGTAAAGTTGTGATGTTACTGCGTTCACCTGCTTTTGTGGTAGTTCCCACTACAGTAGGTGTCCCCAGGACCACATTTAGTCTTGATGACACGTGCAGACTCACAAAGTGATACAATAACCACTACCCTATGATTTAAAAGGTGGGGGACACTATCAATGAGGAATGGATTTTCATGGCCCAGGCACTGAGGAAGGAACTACAGATTGATTCAAAGAGAGGACAAAGGAGGAACGGTTCAATATGATGAGGCACGGGAGTTGTTCTTCAAAACGAGCAATTATCATCTCTCCTGTCATTCATTTCAGCTTAACCCAATTCATCACCTGTTCATTCTTTCTTCACTCATCCATCAACAAGCGTAATCTTTGATATTTTTGATACAGAATATTAATTAATTCGCCATGTTGTACAGTCATAAATAGGCACAGGGAGGTAAAGGTAGGAGACACGCAAGAATGAATCCAGTTTTAAATCTTTAGACAGTTAAAGGTTATTGTGACAGTGACAAAAAAAACCTTTAAAATTACATTCATGTGAATTATTATTATTATTTTTATTAATTACCTAGTTTGAAAACACATTTAACATTAAGATCTGAGACGCTGAGTTGTGATATGAAGTAAAAATGGAAGAGAGACTTCAGGTTAGAGCACGGTAGACAAAGAGTAAAAAGAATATGTACAGTATAGGTGTACAAGCTGGGAAAGGCACACAAGGGAGGAATAATCTTTATGCCCACACCGACTGTGACTTGACATTTTGAAAACACAGCAAGTCAACAGAGATTCTATTAAAGGGATGAAGCTAGGCTATTAAGTCAGCACTTGTCACATACAGAGGTGCAAGTTAGGTTTAGACAAGGGCAAGACTGCTGCTGAGCAAACTCTGAGTATGTACAAGGAATATTTTCTCTCATTTCTCTGAAATTCACTGTGAATATCAAACGCTCTACCAAATGAAATGTTCTGCCCAAAGGGAACAACGTGCAGGATAAGTTGATTATCAAACCGACTGGCATTGTTAAGTGTACTGACACAATGTGCACTGGTATACTCGTGTTAGCATGCTACTGTAATGTGGCCAACTGACTGTACAGCAGCGTATGCCTTTAGAAGCTGCCAAACAAAGTTGTTTTGGTGACCGCAGCTAGTGCGACGCTGCAATTTTCAAATTCCGGTGTTTTCCAGGTTTGGCACATGCAAATGTCCGTATAAGATGGGAAACAAACTAGGAGAGATCGGACAAAAATATTGACAAAATATTAAGTTCAGTTACATTCAAACAATATCTATCCTATCTATATCAGTTAGATATAAGCTTTGAAGTATGATATTGAGATATATCCTTTGAAACATTCCTGAATTGTGCAGATGCTAGAGAAATAAAACTGACAACAAAAAATGAGAGCAAAAAAAAAAACAAAGGAAAAAAAAGCAACAACAACGCAACATTAAGATTATAATAAACATTCATGAGACACTAGAGAGCGTGTGGTCCCACTGATCTACCAATTATCAGAGTGTCTAAGCCAAAACTCACCAAAGATCTGGACTCTGCGTTCCAAATTCTCTTAGGTAAAGGCAAAAGGAGCATGGGGACATAAAGTGTATACGCGTGCATATATATATCTATACAATATATATGCAGTATATCAAGCTTCTACAGAAGACAGCACTGATCTAACCCCTGTGACAGCGACTAGGTCTCATGAAAGAATTTAAAAAGCAATTTAAGTCTATCTGCTATTACTAGATGTATTTACATTTATGTTATAATAAATGTCTATTCTATAGCATTCAAATCCTGTGATCTGCATTCTTTTGGCAAATCACTGTTGTTCTTGTAGCTTGTTTTCACAATCACCAATCTATCTGCACTGTCTTGACTGAGACAGCTGACTAGTTTTCTCAGTTAAGCAGCGATAATAATCGGCAGGGATGTGTAACGGCCCACCTTAAATCTGGTTTTAGGTGAAATTGTCTTTTGACCAGTTATTTAAACAGCAACCACGATAACAGATGCTCGAATTCTCTGACTGCAAAGGAAAGGTTTTTCAGTGCCTCCTTGCTTCCTTTCTTATCTACTTTGGCATATAATATACTAGAGAATCCTTTACTAAAGAAATCTCGAAAGCTAAAAATCAACATTGCTGCTAAGGGATGCAGACCACTTGCAAATCATTGCTGTGTTGTCCATAAACCTTATACGATTATGTGTTTTGAAATTTCAACAATATGTTAAACCCGTAGGATTAAACAAATCCAACCTTGGTAACGAAGTAACACCTTTTACTGGTTTATCCACATTTATACAGCCTACATACTTCAGATGTGGTCTCTCTAAGATGAACTGCTAGTGGAGGTTTGGAACATTGTGGTTGCATCCAGGTCAGCAACCTGCAAGTAGGGGTCACATTCTCCTAGCAGCACTGTTGTTTCTCTAAGTCCCTACAGATTATCCTTAACCTTTTTTCCTGACTTTATGACATTTTCGATTGAGGTAAAGGAAAAGGTGTAAGAGAAGAGAAAGGAGCGAGTTGTTTTTACTATCTAATCTTTTGACTGTTTAACACTCACAAGGCAAGACCTACAAACAAGCTGAATGTGGGTTTGTTTGGAGCTGTGTGGGCGAATTGAGATGGAAATAGTGCATTTTTGTAAAAAAAAAAAAAATACAGTTTGTACTAAACAGCACATACAGAATCAGAGCAAGCAGGAGCAGTTTGAGACATTACTACTAACATTTTGACAACTTGTTCCATTAAGAGTGAAGTGCTATCAGTAGGATTTTTTTTAGCCAGCATGTAGTTAAGCTAATCACGGTCACCATTCTTTAAGAAACCAGTAAAAACATTAAAGTGGATCTGTACTTACTGTAAACCACGATTTTGATTACTGTGACATTGTTATTCTTTGGAGTTTCATACTTTTTTAGCATGCAGCATTTACCGTAACGTATCACGTGCATGAATGACGCCTACCAACAGCATGCAGATACGAAGGGACGGTCAACAGCCAGACGTGTATCCAATCAACACACAATTTGCAGTCAAAATCGCTCAAAAAAAATTTTTTTTTAAAAGAAGAATTTTATATAATTCAGACAAAGAGTAGAACAAATGTTTCACAACTTTCTAAATGTGGACTCTGTTAAAGAAACTGTTACAGTGCTGATCTGTACTGGGCTTTTAACATACAAATATTGGCTTATCTAATTGATGTAATAAAAGCACATTCAGGTGTTGGTATAAAACTGTAACTTGCTATACTTTCTTTTCTTTTTTTAAAGAACTTGCAATTATTTACAGATGAGATACACACCAGTTTTAAGTACATTAAAATATTATTGTGCTATAATGGAAAAATACGGTATGAGAGTGAGATCAAACCTGTAAAAACAGTAAAAACAAAACCCCCAAAACAAAAACTGATTTAACTAATAATGGCTATCCAGACTCCAAATGAAAGACAAGTTTGTTCTCATTACAGCAACGCAACGTGAAAGGATTTCAAATTTGATATCAAATTTCTGTATCCAATTTCAGTGTTTTATCAGCTTTTAAGCTGATGACACCGTATTCAATAAAACATTTTATGGTTAATGCACACTGATACAAAATGTCAGTGTTCAGTAATTGAAAATTTCTTTACAGTCTCTGTTACAACATTTAAGACCAATGTGAGCCTCTGCGGGTGTAGCATGGGACAAAACAGTGATTAACTCTAAAAAGTGTTAGACTATGACAAACTGTAAACTGTTTGATTTCAAGGTAGGTTAATAAGACTGCCACTGTTAAACTTGTGTGTCCGCATACTGTCCACAAAATCATTGATAAGGAAAATATACAAGCTGAAGCTTAATAAGGACAAGGGATTGGGAGCTTACACTATTATTTGTGTCACAATCAGGTCAAAGTGGCTGATAATAGTAAAGCCAAGTGAACTTGTTGCCAAAACGATGCAACACTTTGATACCTATGAGTTTACAGGCTGCATATGTTTTAGAACCTCACTGTTAATCCTTCAGTTGGCTTGCTACACACACACTGGAAGTTGAGACTGGCTAGAATCAATTTGTAAAAACATTTCATTTTACACCACCACCATGAAATCAAAGGAGAAAAAAACTGTAAACATTATACAGGAAACATTGAACAACAAGGTGCTGTTTAAACGCCTGCACCGCCTCTCCTTCATATTTGGCTATAGCATCTACACTGCCTAACGAGTGTTTCTCAGATTATCGCATAATATCCATACTGTGATTATCCAAGTAGATACAATTTACAACCTGCCAATTACTTCTGTAGAATATAACTTTAATCCATTGAGATTTATAAGCAGAGAAATACATTTCTTAAATTGTAGACAAATACAGCCTCTCCAATCCATAATATATACTGGCAAAATGTGCATGCCCTAGAATTGCTTAGGAATAACACCAACACATTAGGATTGAATGGTAGTCAGATGTTAGGTGGGTGGTTGGTTTAAATGGGTAGCAATGAGCAGAAAGGTTCCTCACAGAGGTTTTCCCATCCTTCTCATTCGCTGTTGTTGAGCGACGGGTGTACAAACTGTGGGTTGATGAAAGAGAACCCTGCGAACTCGGCCTGGTCAATGTTGGCAATAACCAGCTCATCTGGCGGTGTGAGCTGGGGCTGGGTGCGTGTGAAGAACTTGTCAAAGTTCTCTGCTCCTTTGCCGCACTGTAAAAAACAAAGAGAAAGCAGAGAAGAGGGAGCAGTTTAGACGTTAGGTGTGGAAAATGATTTGAAAAGTGGAAGTAGATCGACTCTACAGGGCAGACAAGAAATTGTGGAGCACAGGCAGGAGTGTGCACACTGCATCTCTTTAAAGGGCAAGTACACAGCAATTTTGTGTAGGCAGCAGCCACTGCATTCAGCAGAATTTGTTTTTAACTACTTGGGAATTTTGCACCAATGCGCCCAAAGCACAGGACACACTCATCATAGTCGTTGTCAAACATCATTAGTCACTACTATTGTCTTCGCCATTCATATCGCAGAATAATATTGCACTAGCCTGGGTATTTTGACAATGTGCAACAGGCAACAACTATAAATACTCCTGCTTTAACCTGCCGACTAATCAAAACCCTTCTTCATTCTGCCTCTGACCTGCATAGATATGGACAAGATCTCACACCTGACCCCCCCCACACACACACACACACAAGTGAACAACATTAGATTACATGCTCCACATCTTGCTCACCTGAATCACAACGCACCCATCTGAATACTGAACCAACATCGGCACAGCTGTGAAACGGCAACGCAGTTTCAAACAAACAAACTGTGAACTGATTCTATGAGAGGAAATCGTGTTAGGACCTCCAGGATAAGCCACACTCCATTTCCAAAAACTCTGAAAACCTGCTGCAATGCAAAGCCCTTGTTTTGGCTTCAGCTAATTATGTTACAGAACAATGAAGTTATTCCTTCAACAAGAATGACAACAACATCGAGGTGCAACAAGGTCACAGAGGGGTTAATTACTCTATTCATGAGTGGGGTGCAAGATGGAACGGGCGCCATCAAAAGTGTTCATCCTCGTGAGTTGAGGGGACACTCAGTAAGATCACGTCATGCGATAGATGCAGTAATGCTTCAGCGAATTCCTCAGCAAAGGAAGAACTTGCATGTATGCAGACGTGGGTGTGCATATAATTTTGTTGCTCTTCACATCGAATGGAAAAAATAAAAACAGTTTTTAGAAGTGCAGTGTAAATATGTATATATATTTTAGTATATTTAATTACAGCGATATGACATGAGTTGCTTGTTTTTCTTCAGACGAAATTTATAATAAATGTAGGACTGAAGAATAGAAGTATATCTTCCTCCAAACAAATCTGT